>NW_017731693.1:25041-42982 GCF_001890085.2 Hipposideros armiger
AGTGACTTCCACCTGAAACCCACTTGATAGTTTACTTTTTTAAAAGGCAAAGGGGGAAATTCATGTGCTAGCGATTTTGTTAAACCCTGCTGGGCATTCAACTGATTAGCTGAAAATAAATTGGAAAAGGGTTGAGGGAGCCCTTGGATGAAAATGTTAGGCAACTCTTTATTCAAAAACTTACCCTAACACTAGGATCCAAGTCTTTAAAATTCAATTTTGAAGTTCAGCAAAATTACACATGACTGCATCTCAAGTCTTTGTCTCTCAGTAAATTTTTTTTCTTAGGAACAGCTTTATTGAGATATAATTCACATAACCATACAAATCACCTATTTAATATGTACAATGGCATGGCTTTTAGTATGTTTACAAAGTTGTGCAACCATCACATCAATCAGCTTTAGAACATTCTCAACCCTCAATCCCCCCACCAAAACCTAGACCCATACCCATTAGCAGTCACTCCTCTTCTCTCTAACCACCCACCTTCTGCAACTATTAATCTATTCTGTCTCTATAGATTTGCCTATTCTGGAAATTTCAAGTAGATGGACTTATATAATATGTGGTCTTTTGTGGCTGGCTTCTTTCACTTAGCATAATGTTTTAAAAATTCATCCGTATTGTAGCATGTATCAATACTTTATTTCTTTTTATTACTAAATAATTTTTTATTATTAGTTTCAGGTGTACAAAACAACATAGAGCTTAGACATTTACACACCTCACAAAGTGATAACCCCATCTAACCCTGTACATATTGCAATGCCTATGACTATATTCCCTATGCTGTACTTTACATCTCATGACCATATATATATATATATATATATATATATATATATATATATATATATTATAGTTGACATTCAATATTATTTTATATTAGTTTCAGGTGTCTCACAAAATGTTTAATCTGTGAGAATCAGTTTTCTACTGAAAAAATTTAATACACATACAAATTTGACTTTGTCTTTGGTAAAAATAGGTAAAGTGTGTTGTGATGAAGTTTCCTGGGGTCTATTTTTAGGCGAAACAGAGCTTTTTGTAGGATAATATGCAAGAAATAACCCAAGAAGTTTGGACAAAAAAGTGGCCACCCATTAAATCTGATAAGCTCAGGGAAGGCCAGCATAATGGGCCCTGCAAACTCAGAGGCCAAAATCAACCACATAGGATGGCCTGAAAATAAAAATTCCTTACTAAAAGTGGGCCTGTAGCTTTCTTGACAAAGCTCAATTTTTACCTTAGGTAAGACTGACTATTGTCTTTTTGCATCTAAAATAACATACCCTTGGAATATCAGAGTAATCCCTTTATCCAGATGCCTCAGGGCACAACCCACCACACCAGAGCAGGAGACCACAGAACCCCTCATTGTTATATTGTTCCCTGAATATCATTTCTATGTGCTGTAAATGTTAACTATTAACTATCCTATACCCACCAATGTAAAAGAAGAATGTGTCTCTCCATTTTGTTTTTTTATTCAATCCCAGAGATTTCCCCACTTCTCCCACTCCCTTATCTACCACCAACAGATTTCACAAACCCTCCTTACATCTCTTTCTTTGATTGTAATGTATAAAATAAGCTGCAAAATTGCCATTCTCTGAAGTATTTTCTCAGTCCTTTGAGATTTTGCTTCCTGGCAATTGTCAGTTTGGCTCCAATAAACTCATAAAAATTCTCTACCAGTTTGGATGTTTCTTATGTTGACAGAGGAAAGCCACAAATGAACAAACAAATATTCACATAAAATGAAGAGAAAGTGAATCTCTCAACTTTCAAAAGACAACATGAGGGGTACCACAGAAAATCTCCCCAGTGAAACAACTGTAACTAGTAAAAATCATAGGAAAAAACCCACCAACATCTCTGTACATTGTCTTAAGGACATTCAGCAAATGGAAACACATTTGTTCAATCACTCTACTAAATCTCAGTAAGGACAGTGAGACAACGAGGCATTATGTATGTACATACAAGGGTTCTGATGAAGCAGAAAAAAGATTAATAAAAGAGAGCCTGAGGGAGACTGCCCAGGCCTGCATCCCCTCCCCAGGGACCACTCAGGTTCAGACTCTAGAAATACATTTTTCTGTCGAAATACCCCTAGGAAAAGGAGATAAGACCCCCAACAAGAACTAGCTAGTTCTTAGCGCTTGTGCAGACTTCTGGAGTCTACCCATAGCTTGAACTTCAGTCTCATTATAATATAGTTAAAATAAAATGAACATTATGGCTTGGCCCCCCGCCTTGAGTTTTTCTGTATGCATCCTGGGTAAAAGAATGTGCAGAAAGAAGCAAGTTATATAACTAGTGTATGTCAATCAAATGACCTCAGTATATACGTCAAATATCCTGAGTTTGGACATCATATCTCCTGCTGTAAGAAAATTTACCTACCCTTTCCTATATAAGAAAAAAGTAACCTAAAGTTAAGGCCAGTTGTCTGTAGCAGCCTGCTCTGGACTCTGCCCCTGGTAACTCCTCTCCTGGTGCTTCTCTTAAATAAACTTTCTAACTTCTATTCCTTTTTTTATCTTGTGAAATCTTTCACATTCTGAAAATGAAAAGTAGTATCCAAAGACAAGACAGGTTCCACAAGAATATGAGACTTGAGGATAAATTCGGCAGGTAAGGCTTATAAGCTATCATGAGCAAAGGAGAAAGGATGGTTAGAGGCTTGGGATTTCAAAGGCCAGGAAAGGCAATTTACATGGAGATAGAAAAACAAACCTTTGATAAATAAATGGGGCACAGAGAGGACTTTGATCAAATGGGCCTTTCTAGGTTCCTCCCTATCACACACTAGTTCATATTAAACTATAGTAATCTATGATGATATCGCCCTTCCTAGAGTAGGTCCTCTATATAAATTATTTTAGGCCATTAGAAAGAAGGTCAAAGGATTTGCCTTAGTCTTCTGTTTCTTAAAAATAACCACATTAAAATAATCAATATCCCAAAGAAACATACTTTGGGGTGGCAAACTCTGCTCCTCCTCAGTGTAGTTGGAAAACTACAATCACCTGTGTAGTATTCTTACCAAAAATGTTAATCTGAGTAATCAGATGAACCCAGATTTTAGAACATTTTTTCAAACATTAAAAATATGTCAGTGCATAGATGCCACAGGTACTGTTAAAATATCACAATGGAATAAAGTGTTTCAGAGCAATAATCAATTAAAATGTTGGTACCAAATAAAGCTCAAGTGGACAAAATGTCTCAGAGAAATAAGATTATTTGTGTGGCTCAGCTTCCAAAACCAGAATTATTTTTTATTTTTTTATTTTTTAAAGATTTTTATTGGGGAATTGGGGGAAGGGGAATAGACAAGTTGCTGTCCTTTTGTTCTTCAGTCTAATTGTGGAGGACGTTGCTTCACTGGCCCAAGTTGGCACCATCATTGCACTCTTTCTGGGCGATGCAGATCACTCGTGGGCTTCTGGACGGCCATTCACTGAGGCTGCTGGCTACACATGGTAGCCCCTAGCAACCCACTGCAGCAGGGGCTGCAGCCTTCCCCATCACTGGTGACTCAGGGCAGCCCAGCTCCAGGTTGAGCTGTTGTTCAGCATCTTAGCTGTAGAGGGCAGTGTCACTGGCCCTTATATGTGGGATCCGAACCGGGGTCCTCTGGCGTCCCAAGTCAGTTCTTAACCAATGTGCCACTCAGCCGGCCCAAAACCAGAATTATTAATAAAATTGAGACATGGAAAAACAAGAGACTAGACAGCAGAGAAATTTAGCAAATTTAAACGGCATATCTAGAAAATAACTGTGGATATGGTTATTGACATGTAGAGTTAATTGGAATCAAATATATTGTAATCTACCTAAGTCTTTGAGAGTTTTACTGCCTAAAGGAACTGTTACCATAGGCATAAAGAATAGGGCCAGAAAAAAAAAGAATAGGGCCCCAGGGAGAAAAGGAGAGGAAGGTAAGGAGGAGGTGAGGGGAGACAAAGTAGGGAAGCGATATCATCTTTAAGAAAAAGTGCAGTTAGCAGTCCAGCCAGAACTAGATGTTGGCAGCCAGGAGCAGATCCAGGATGCCATCTTGCCATTGCAGGTGAACTTTAGCTAATTATAATGGGTTATAATATTATTAGCATTGTGGTTTAGGAAGCTGTCTACCACCTGTGTCACCATAATATTTCCAACAAGAGCCAAATAAGGACAAAACCCCTCCCCTCTTCCCGACAGGAAGGAGTGGTCAGCAAGGACCTGCCTAGGAATGTTCATAATGCCATCCCCAAGTCTTGAAAATGTCACACCTTCATTTTAAGTGTAATAAATTCACAAACCCCTTTTTTCTTCAGGGCAGTGGCTCTTCTCCCAGCCTGCCCACTTCCTCAAGACTGCACTATCCTTTTTTAATAAATCTACTGCTTGCTTGTCTTATTCAGTATATCCTTGAATTCTCTCCTGCAACAAACACCAAGAGCCCATTTTCCAGAAACTAAACTATCAGTGAGGACTATAAGAGAAAGTGACCATGTAAGAATTAAAAGAAGCATTGGTTCCTAGACTTTTTTTAAAATAAAAGTTTATTAAAATGACAATGATTAGTAAATTCACATAGATTTCAGGTGTACAATTCTGAAATACATCATCTATATATCCCATTGTATGTTCAACACCCAGAGTCAGTCCTCATTCCATCACCATATATTTGATCCCTTTTACCCTTATCTACCACCCCCCTTTCCTGCCTCTCCTCTATTAATCACAAAACTATTGTCTGTGTCTATGAGTTTTTGTTTCTTCACTTGTCTTGTTCCTTTGTTGTTTTCAATTTTATATCCCACATATCAGTGAAATCATATGGTTCTTGACTTTTTCTGTCTGACTTATTTCACTTAGCATAATAATCTCAAGATTCATCCATGTCTATGGGCAAGAAGAGGGCCTGGAAATCTGTTTAGTCCCCAAAGAGGAAATAGGTCTCAATGCCAATCTCAGATATAGCCAAAGAGTGTCATGGAAAATGAAGAATTTCCTATGGTGAGGTCAGAGATAATGGAGATCAAGGTACTCCAGGAAGGAAATTTAAAGTCTAGACAAGGAAAAATGTCACCTTCAAAATGTTTGTCCCATGATCATTTAGAATTGCATTTGACCAGTGACAACACTGTGTTCTTCATTCTTTTTTAAAATGGGACTAGTGTTAATTGTGAATTTTCTGTCCCTGTTTTACCATTACGTATACAAATATTTGAAGGAGCAGTTCATTGGTCTGCAGACCAAGAGTCAGGTCACATCCAGACCTGACCTAGAAGCTTTTAGCCACTATCTAGATAACCTTGACTTTGATGTGATGCATGTTAGGGCATAATTCTTTGACTCTCCCTTAGGAAGAAGTGAGAATATTTTGCCTTGGGAGGGACAATAATTTGAATGTGTGGTGACAGGACAGATGTAGTAGTAATTGATACAATTTGCCAAATACTTCTGGCAGTCAGCCCTCAGGGATCATGATGGGATTGGATTTTCTTCCCTCTCTATTTTGGGTTTAGTCATGTAACTACTTCTCTGGCCAAATGATTGTGAGGGCATTGATGTGTGTCATTTCCAGACCAGAGCATTTAATTACTCATGCAACCCCCCTGGAGCTCTCATTCTTTTTTCTTTCTGATATGCAATGGGGACCCTGAATACATATAAGAAGTAAAGACTTTCCCTGACCCCCTGACCTCTAGATGTTTCCTCAAAATGGGCATTTAACATAAGCAAAAAATAAAGCTCTGAGTTTAAGTTATTGACATTTAGTATTGTTTTTAAAATATTATTTTTTCTTACAGTAATCTGACCTAGCCTGTCTTGAATGATATATAAGTATTCTGCTTCCAAGGACATTTTAGCTGAGTAGCAAGATAGACAGGCTCTGAATAAATGTTGTATGAGTCAGAATAAATTTTACCCCAAATGTTCAAGTGAAGATATTTAAAAGTAGGGACTACTGATAGAAATTTGTACAAAGGACCAAACAAGAGATGAGAAGGCACACAAAGACTAGCAAGAAGAAGAACCACCCTTCCAAATGAAGGGACAAGGGGAGGAAATAGTGATACTGCAACCAGGTAGGAGCTGGAGATCTAGAAAAAGAGCTGTCCTGGGACTCTCACAGTGAGAGGCATGATTGTGAAGCAAGGAAGGAGAGCAAAAGAAATACCTGTATTTCTTTTCCATTCTGCTTTCCTATATACTGTCTCCCACCTGGCCGTCCAGGAGTCTGAGAAATGCATTCTACATTGGCTAGTGTTATAGGATGCAGAGAAGAGTAGAGAGAAAAAGTCTTGATGGGGAGTGGGGAGGGATTGGTCAAAATGCCATTGTGGGTACAATGATCAACAATTTAAAGAGTATCACATAGGATGCTTTCAGTAAAGCAATAAATTCTGTTGAAACAAATCTTAAAATAATTTTATGAATTTTTATGCTCATGCAGCATTTGTATACAGTAGTAGCATTATCTTTGTGATATAAACTCCTAATTGTTAAATGCAGAAATATAATTGTTTAATTATTGAGTTTTGTGCCACATGTCTAAACTAACTAAAAAATATATAATTTCAGCATATTACCAAATTATTAATTCTTGAGAATATTAAACTATTTAAAAAATAAATGAATTTATTTTTTTAAGAATTATACACTTTTGAGGGGTATAAATGTCTAACTATTGCATTGTTTTGTACACCTGAAACTAATAAGAAAACGAAAAAAGGATTATATATATTATCTCCTGTAAAGAACAGAACAAATGAAAAAAACAAAACAGAAATAGACTCAGAGATACAGAGAACAAACTGATGGTTGCTAGAAGGGAGGGAGGTTGGGAGGATGGGAAGAAAGGTGATGGGATTAGGAAGTACAAATTAGTAGTCACAAAATAGTCATAATATGTGAAATATAGAATAGAAAACATACAGAGGGTGCAAAAAATTTATACACATTTTAAGAAAGGAAAAAAAACTATTAAAATTGTAATACTCAATATATACCAATAACGAAAGATGAATGTAAGTCATGTGTAGACATTTTTTTGGCATTCCCAGTAGTTAATAATGTTGTAAAAACTATGTATGGTGTCACATGGGTCCTAGACTTATCTGGGGGACCACTTCTTAAATTATATGAATACCTAACCACTCTGGTGTAATATAAAATACTGTTGAATGTCAAATATATATATATATATATATATATATATATATATATATATATATATATACAAGATGTTAAGTACAGCATAGGTAATATCGTTAATGGTATTGTAATAGCAATGTATGGTGTCAGGTGGATAGTAGACTTTTTGGGGTTATCATTTTATGAGGTGTGTAAATGTCTAATCATTATGTTATTTTGTACACCTGAAACTAATAAAAAATTAAAAATATAGAAAACTTCCTACTGAAAAAAAGAATTATATATTTTTAAAGCTGTACAAATAAAAGATAGTGAAAATCAAAGTGTTTGCAGTCAATGCACTTAGAGACAAAATCTCTCCCTTAACTTGTTTTACATGCTCGCTTGACAAATAACTCCACATCAGCCCTAAAAGATCCTGTTGGATAATAGTATCATTGGTGCTTACAGCAAAGGATCACCATATTAATAACTAGCAAGGTAATTTCACTCTTTTTACTTTGGAAAATTGCCTAATTTTTTGCTACATACTAAAATTACCTTCCAGGAGTTAAATTATTAAAATGAGTTGTATTGTCACATGTACTAATGCAGACAAGCCACTACCACAAATGTTCATAACTGAAGTGCCCTAAATATTGTAGGATGTTATATGTTTTTTAAGAACTGGTGTTCAGACAAGTGGCAAAACAAATTATTATTATTTGTAAACTGCTCCTACACAGTTATAAAATATAGTAACCATGAACTTCACTTAATGCTGTGTTCCTGTACAAATTACATAGTTGTGAATAGGTCTTTATTTCCTTTCTCAAATAAGCCAGAGAGTGATTTCCAGTGTGTTTTTTGTTCTTTTTGTTAATTCTTTTATATTCATGCTAATAAATTATAAAAAGCACATTTTAGCAATGATGTTCTAATAAAGAGTATCATTTCTGTGACTTAAGGTCATGGACCTGGTTGTATATGAACTAAGGTGCATTGCTCCTGTTGCAGGGAGTAGTTGTACTGCTGTCTGTGAACTTTGTTTTATTGAAACTTTTGACAATTTTGACTCTCTCATCATTATGTTTTCCAAATGCCTGTAGACAGAGCACAGCATATCAACATTTATAGTATATAGCTGAAGCACCTCTCAGTGTTCCTAATTTAGGTTTAAATGCCTATGTTAAAAAAGAAGAATAATCTCAAATCAAAAATCTAAGCTGTTTCTTTTAGTATATTGATGAATAACTAAATAAATTGTGTTATACCCTTACAGTAAAATATTAATCAGCAATAAAATTGAAGGAAGTACTAATACATGCTACAAGATTAATGAACCTCAAAAACATTTATGTGAAGTGATAAGTGCCAGATCCACGAGACAACATATATGATTCCATTTTGCTTATGAAAGGAAAATTTACAGAGACAGAAAGTAAATTAATGGTTGCCTGGGCCTAAGGGTATGGAGATTACATGTACATGATCATGAGAGATCTTACGGGGAGGATGGAAATGTTCTAAAACTGATTTATGATGATTGTTACAGCACTCAGTAAAGTTGCTAAAAATCATTGAATTGTACATTTTAAGTGATTAAATATTATGAAATGTAAACTATAACTCCATAAAGCTGTTAAATAAAAACACAAGCAATATGCATCTAGACAAAGATGAATAATACCTACAGCCTCCCTTCTATCTATCTCCCTCCAAAAAATGTTTTTCTAAAAATATAAAAATGTAATTTCATGCCATCAACGATTAGTTTTCATCCATTGAATTGAGTACTTTATGATGTGTGAAGGTAGAATTTAAAAAAAAAATAATCAATTAGTGAAGCAACTGACTTAACAAAAGAAATAGAAAAATGTTTAATGGCATAAAACTCAAATCTATCCAAATGTTTGCCTAATAGATTCTACTGTAATTATTTGTACAAAATAATAAAGAGCAAGAGAATCAAAATCTTCAAATAATTTTTAATTCTTGTACTATTTTCTATTGTCACATAAGAAACATACCCACACCCAGCCTTTTAGTTCCTCAATGTATGTTTCATTGAGCGCTATTTTACTCAGAACTGCTCTATCTCCAAAATCACTAACTCAAGTATCCCACTCTGAATATAATATTGTATTCTGTCAAATTGTTTACTCATCTGATTCCTTAAATCTGTTCTTAAATCTTAAAATACTTTAATTTATTGAGTCCTCTGAGTTCTCCCTTCTATTAGCCTTCTCATTTCTTTACTCTTTTCTTTATTTAATTGAATTGCTGTGGATCATTATTTAACTAATATATCTTCTGCACTAGTTAACATTAGATTTAGCTTGACATATTAAAAATAAAAATAATTCAATAAGTTTTTATTTTTCTCTAACTAGTTTAAAAAAGACAATGTTAAGTTATTGAGAGATAAAAAAAACTGTCAATGTAGAATTCTATACACAGCACAAATACAATTAAAAATATAGTTGAACTTCATAAAAAAATTATCTAGGAATATATTTAACCAAAAAGTTTAAAAACCTATACATTGAAAACTATAAGATGCTGATGAAAGAAATTCAAGAAGACCCAAATACATGGAAAGATATGTCATGCTCTTCAATTGGGAGAATTAATATTGTTAAAATGTCCGTATTAACCCAAGCAATCTATAGATTCAATGAAATCCTAATCAAAATTCCAATGGCATTTTAACAGAAATGGAATAAACAATCATAAAATTTTATGGAACCACAAAAGACTCCAAACACTAAAAGCAATCCTGAGAAAGAAGAATAAAGCTAAAAGCATCACACTTTCTGATTTCAAACTATATTCTGAAGCTATAATAATCAAAACATGTTACTGGCATGAAAACAGACATATAGAACAATGGAACAGAATAGAGAGCCCAGAAATAAACTCATACATAGGGGGCCAATTAATTTACAACAAAGGAAACAAGAATATACAATAGAGAAAAAATAGTAAGTGGTGTTTGGAAAGTTAGATAGCCACATGCAAAAGAATTTACTATCTTGCACCAGACACAACAATTAACTCAAAATGGATAAAAGACTTGAATGTAATATCTGAAACCATAAAACTTCTGGAAGAAAACATAGGTGGTAATCTCTTTGAAATGCTCTTGGTGATAATATTTTGTGTCTGACTCTCAAAGCAAAGGCAACAAAAGCAAAATCAACAAGTGAGACTATAGCAAACTAAAAAGTTTCTGCACAGCAAAGGAAACAATCAACAAAATGAAAAGGCAACCTACTGAACAGGAGAAAATATTTGCAAATCATATATTTCATAAGAGCTTAATATCCAAAATATATAAAAAACTCATACAATTTAATAGCAAAAAACCCCCAAAACACCAAAATCTGAATAAAAAGTGAACAAAAGATACAAATATACATTTTCCCAAATAAGATATACATATGTGCAAAAGGTTCAAAAAAAGGTGCTCAACATCACTTATAATCAAGAAAATGAAAATTAAAACCACAATGAGATATCACCTCACAGCTGTTAGAATTGCTATTATCAAAAGACAAGAAAAATGTATTAATAAGGCTGTGGAGAAAAGGCAACATTTGTGAACTGTTGGTAAGAATGTAAATTGGTGCAATCGTTATGGAAAAAGTATGGAGGGTCCTCAAAAAGTTAAAAATAGTACTACCATATAATCCAGCTATTCTACTTATAGGTATTTCTTCAAAGAAAAGGAAAACACTAGTTCAAAAAGATTTATGCACTCCCTAGTTTATTACAGCATTATTTATAATACCCAAAATATGAAAACCTTTGCATCCATCAATAAATGCGGGAATAAAGAAAATTTGGTATATATACTGTGGGTGCCAAAAAAATGTATACACATGACGTATACATTTTTTGTTATTGGTATATATTGAGTATTACAGTTTTAATACAGTTTTTTTCCTTTCTTAAAATGTGTATACAATTTTTTGGGACACTCTGTGTGTGTGTGTGTGTATTTATATATTCATATATATATGAATACTATTCAGCAATAAAAAAATAAAATTTTGCCATCTACAGCATGGATGAATCTTGAAGGTATTATGCTAAGTGAAATAAATCAGAGAAAGACAAATACCACATGATCTCACTTTCATTTGGAATTTAAAAAATAAACACAAACAAACAAAAGTTAAGATCATAGATAGAAACAACAGATTGGTAGTTGTCAGAAGCTGGGAATAAGGGGTGGTCAAAATGGGTGAAGGGGGTCAAAAAATACAAACTTCCAGTTATAAAATAAATAAGTAATAGGGATATAATGTATGCCATGATAACTATAGTTAATATTCTATTGCGCATTTGAAAGTTGCTAATAGAGTAGATCTTAAAAGTCCTCATCACATGTACAAAATAATTGTTTGTAACTGTATAGTGATGGTTGTTAACTAGACTTATTGTGGTGATCATTTTGTAATATATACAAATATCAAATCATCATGTTGTACGCCTGAAGCTAATATAATATTATGTCAATCATACCTGAATTAAAAATAATAATAATTAAGATAACATATGGAAAACCCCTAGTACAGTGGTTCCCAACCTTCCTAATGCCACGACCCCTTCATACAGTTCCTCATGTTGTGGTGACTCCCAACCATAAAATTATTTTCGTTGCTACTCTATAACTGTAATTTTGCTACTGTTATGAATCGTAATGTAAATATCTTTTTGTTTTCCGATAGTCTTAGGCAACCCCTGTGAAAGGGTTGTTTGACCCCCAAAGGGGTCACTACCCACAGGTTGAGAACCACTGCCTAGTAGATGACCTGGTATATAATAGGCATTCAATAAGCAATGGATGAACCTAAATAAAGAAAAAAAGAAACAAAAATACAAAGTAGATGAAATAAAGGCTTCAGAAAACAAAATCTGAAAAAAAATTGTTTGCCATTCCACCTGCACTATAAAAAAAATGTTAAGGAAATGCCTCAGGCAGAAGTAAAATGGAACCAGATGAAAGGAAGATATAAATTTGGAAGCAAATATTAAAAACAATTTTGACAGTAAAAAGAAAAAATAATAACTATATATTGTGATGCTGGTAACATATATAAAAATAAAATTATGACAATTGAACAAAGGCCAAGAATAGAAAGCAAATACAAATATGGCCGATCAAAACTCAAATTATAAACCCAAAATTGTGTTAAATGTGTAAGGTCTAAAAACCTAACTTAAAAAGTATATATCAAATTTCTGGTCAAGATGATAGAGTAGGTAAATGCTGTGCTCACCTCCTCTCAGGACCACATCAATTACAACTAAACTATAGAAAAACCATCATTGAGAATCACCTGAAGTCTAGCTGAACCGAAGCTCTACAACTATGGATATACAGAAGGCAACTCAAGACTGGTAGGAGGGGCAGAGATGCAGATTGGGCTGGTCCCTCACCCACATGTGACCATTAAAAATTGGGACAGATATTTCATCTCCAGAGGTCCCACCCAGAGAAGTGAGGGATCCCCACCCCACACTAGGCTCCCAAGACTGAGGTTCCAGTGCTAGCAAGAAAAGTCCCCATAACTTCTGGCTGTGGAAACCAGTGGAGATAGTGCTGAGAGAGCTGAAGATCAGCTGCAGTCCTAGGTGCTCCTTTTGAAGGGCCTTCCCATGGACTTACTCACTGATGAACTCCCTTGATCTGAGCTCCAGCACTGGGGCAGCAGCTCAAAAGGCACCAGGGACTTACAAGGAGATACCAAGTTGTCTGGCTTCAGGGCAAGGGCTAAAGGGGCAGCTTTTTCCTGGACAAAGAAGCTGGCAGAAGACATTGTTTCTCTGTTGAGCCCTCCCCCTCCCTGCATGCAGATTCAGGCAGACTCCATATCTGAGTCTTCTTCAAACTTTCTATCACCTTTTTTCTGCCCTGCCCTAGTGATCACCTGAGACCCTGCTCCAAAAAACTTTTGGGCACCCCCAAGCCACTTCCAATAGCTTTTCCATAGAAACAACATGCCTTAGCTCATTCTGTGGACTTTCACAAAATTTCTCTAAGTTTCACAAAGCCCAAACAAGCTGCATCTGGCTTTAGTATGTCCTGTATCTCTCTGGCTGAGCAGACCTAAGCCCAGCACTAGCAATAGTTGACCTTGGTACACAGATTGCTCTCTTGAGGCACCTCTAATCCCAGTGTGGGTGGCACTCATCTGTGGATTGCTTTGTGCCTCATACAAGGTGGCCCTAGATAGGGCACAGGCTGTGGCAAAATTGGCCTGCAGCAGGTCTCCTCTCAAGAGGCCCCAGAACTAGCATGCTTGGTAGCCAACTTCTGACCAAGTCAGAGCATCACCCGGCTGCCTAAAAGGACAACATAACCAAAGAGAATACTTGCCAGGAACCAGAGTCCCACTAAAGCAAACCCTGCTCTGTAGGGTCAGCCATTGTACCACACCTCCTCCACTGTAGTATGCAAGTCCTCACAAACAATCAGCTTGAAGGCCAATCCCTTCCACTGATGTACAAACAGCAACCAAGGCTCAACTACAATAAGAGGGAATGCACAACCCACACAAAAAACACACCAAGAGCATCTGGTTCTGGTGACTAGAGAGGCTGCATCACTGAGTCCCATAGGATACCTACTACATAAGGCCACTCTGCTAAGACTGAGAGGCACAGAAGCCCTGCCTACTACATAAAATAATACACAGGGAGGCAGCCAAAATGGGGAGAAAGAGAAACACTTCCCAAATAAAAGAATAGAGCAAAGATCCAGAAAATGAACTAAACAAAATTGAGACGATCAATCTACCAGATTCAGGGTTCAAAACAGTGGTTTTAAGGACACTCAAGGATCTCAGGAAGAACATCAAGAAAGAGTCAGGAAGCATAAAAATGGAAATAAAAAGCATAAAAAAGAACCAGTCAGAAATAAAAAATATAATAACTAAAATGAAGAATACATTAGAGGGTTCAACAGTAGATCAGATGAAGCAGAGGACTGAATCAGTGATTTAGAAGATAAGGTAGAAGAAAAAACCTAATTAGAACAGCAAAAAGAATAAAGAATAAAAAAATAAGGTGAGTTTAAGGGGTCTCTGAGAAAACATCAAGTATACAAACATTTGCATCATAGGGGTACCAGAAGAAGAGAGAGAGCAAGGAATTGAAAACCTATTTGAAGAAATAATAATGGAAAACTTCCCTAACCTGGTGAAAGAAATAGACATACAAGCCCTCAGGAAGCAGAGAGTCCTAAACAAGATGACCCCAAACAGACCCACACCAAGACACATCATAATCAAAATCAAAAGTTAAAGACAAAGAGAGAATCTTAAAAACAGCAAGAAAAAAACAGTTACCTACAAGGGAGCTTACATAAGACTGTCAGCTGATTTCTCAACAGAAACTTTGCAGGCCAGAAGGGATTGGCAGGACATATTCAAAGTGATGAAAAGCAAGGACATACAACCAACACTACCCAGCAAAGCTATTGTTTAGAATTGAGTTTAGAACTGAATGACATATAAAGAACTTCTCAGGCAAGAAAAAGCTAAAGGAGTTCATAAAGACCAAACCAGTATTACAAGGAATCTTAGAAGGACTATTTTTTTTTTTTAGTTTCAGGTGTACAAAACAATGTAATAGTTATACATTTATATCGCTCACAAAGTGATAACCCCCCTTTCCCAATCTACTACAAATCTGACATCATATATAATTGTTACAGTTCCACTGACTCTATTCCTTATGCTGTATTCCTAATAAGACAAGTGTCCATCTGATACCCTACAAAATCTTTACAACATTATTGATTATATTCCCCAAACTGTTCTTTCATATCCCAGTGGCAATCTTGTGGTTACCGATTGTGCTTTATAATCTCTTCACCTTGTCTCTCATCCTCAACCCCTTCCCATTTAGCAACCCTCAGTTTTTACTCTATGTCTCTGATACTATTTCTGATTAGTTTGCTCATTTATTCTGTTCTTTAGATTCCACCTATAAGTGAGATCATATGGTATTTGTCTTTCTCCGTCTGACTTATTTCACTTAGCATAATGTTCTCTAGGCCCATCCATATTGTTGCAAATGGTAAGATTTCATTCATCTTTATAGCCGAGTAATACTCCATTGTATAAATAATCCAGTCATCTACTGATGGGCATTTCAGTTTCCATGTCTTGGCTATTGTGAATAGCACTGCAATAAATACAGGGGTGTGTAGGTTTTTCCAAATTAGCATTTTGGATTTCTTTCTCTGGATAAATACCTAAGAGTGGAATTGCTGGGTCATAAGGTAGTTCCATTTACATTTTTTTGAGATACCTCCATACTGATTTCCATAGAGGCTGAACCAATCTGCAATCCCACCAGCAGTGCATGAGGGATCACTTTTCTTCACATCCTTGCCAACACTTGTTTGTTGATTTATTAATTATAGCCTTTCTGATGGGAGTGAGGTGGTATCTCATTGTGGTTTTGTTTGCATTTCTGTAATGATTAGTGAGGTTCAGAATGTTTTTCATATGTCTGTTTGCCATCTGTATGTCCTCTTTAGAAAATGTCTCTTCATGTCCTCTGGCCATTATTTAATTTTTTTTTATTTTTTGGTTTAATGAGCTTTTTATAAATTTTGCATATTAACCCCTTATAAGATATATCATTGACAAATATCTTCTCCCATTCAGTAGGATTTTTTTTGTGTTACTGATGGTTTTCTTTGCTGTGAAAAAACTTTTTAGTTTGATGTAATCCCATATATTTATTTTTTTCTCTTACTTCCCTTGCCTGAAGGGATATATCAGTAAAAATATTACTCAGGGTAATATCTGCAAAATTACTTCCTATATTTTCTTCTAGGAGTTTTATGGTTTCATCTTACACTTAATTCTCTAATCCATTTTTACTTTATTCTCGTATATGGTGTAAGGAGGTGGTCCAGCTTCATTTTTTTTGCATGTGTCTGTCCAGGTTTCCCACCACCATTTATTGAAAAGACTGTCTTTACCCCAATGTAAATTCTTTCTTCCATTATCATAGATTAAATGACCATATTGGCATGGATTTATTTCTGGGCTCTCTATTCTGTTTCATTGATCTATATGTCTGTTTTTATGCGAGCGCCATGCTGCTTTGATTACTATAGGCTTGTAGTCGAATTAGATGTCCAGTATTGTGATACTTCTCACTTGTTTTTATTTTTCAGGATTGCCATTGCTATTTGGGGTTTTATGGTTCCATATATATTTTAGGATTATATGTCCTATTTCTGTGAAAAATGTCCTTGGTAGTTGGATAGGAATTGTGTTAAATCTGTATATTGCCTTAGGTAGTATGGACATTTTAACTATATTAATTTCTCCTATTCATTAGCATGGTATATGTTTTCATTTATTTTTATCTTCTTTATTTTCTCTCTTCATTGTCTTATAATTTTCTGAGTACAGGTCTTTTACTTGTTTGGTTAAATGTATTTGTATTTTATAGTTTTTGAAGTAATTGTAAATGGGGCTGTTTTCTTAATTTCTCCTTCTGATAGTTTGTTATTGGATTTTGTAACTGATTTCTGAATATTAATATTGTATCCTGCTACTTCCCTAAATTCATTTATCAATTCTAAAGTTTTTTGGTGGAGTCTTTGGGGTTCTCTATATATAGTGTCATGTCATCTGCATGTAATCACAATTTTACTTCCTCCTTACCAATTTGGATGCCTTTTACTTCTTTCTTTTTTTTCTTTTGTCTGATTGCTATGGTTGGAACTTCCAGAACTATGTTGAATAAAAGTGAAGAAAGTGGGCAACCTTGTCTTGTTCTTGATCTTAAGGAGAGTGGCTTTAGCTTTTCCCCATTGAGTATGATGTTAGCTGTAGATTTATCATATATGGCCTTTATTATGTTGAGATATGATCCCTCTATTCCCACTTTACTGAGTTTTTATTACAAATGACTGCTGGAATTTGTCAAATTATTTTCCTACATCTATTGAAATGACCATATGATTTTTATTTTTCATTTTGTTAATGTGGTGTATCACATTAATTGATTTGCCAAATTGAACCAATCTTGCATACCAGGAATGAATCCCACTTGATTGTAGTGTATGATCTTCTTAATGTATTGCTGAATTCTGTTTACTAATATTTTGTTGAGGATTTTTGCGTCTATGTTCACTAAGGATATTGGCCTGTAGTTTTCTTTTTTTTGTAATGTCTTTGTCTGGTTTGGGGATCAGAGCGATACTGGCCTCATGAAAAGAGTTTGGAAGCCTTCCCTCCTGTATATTTTGGAATAGTTTGAGGAGAATAGGTGATAATTATTTTTTGAATGTTTGGTGAAATTCACCTGTGAAGCCATCTGGTCCATGGCTTCTGTCTGTTAGGAGCTTGTTGATTACTGATTTAATTTCCCTGGTAGTAATCAGCCTGTTCAGAGTTTCTGTTTCTTCTTGAGTTAGCCTTGGAAGTCTGTATGCTTCTAGAAAATTATCCATTTATTCCAGATTGTCTAATTTGTTGGCGCATAGTTGCTTATAGTATTTTCTAAAATTTTTTTTGTATTTCAGTGGTGTTTGTTGTCACTTCTCCTTTTTCATTCCTGATTTTATTTATTTATTTATTTATTTATTTATTTTTAAAAGATTTTTATTGGATAATGGGGGGGATGGGAACAGTGCTGGGGAATTGGAGGAAGAGGAATAGACAAGTTGCTGTCGTTTTGTTCTTCAGTCTAGTTGTGGAGGACATTGCTTCACTGGCCCAAGTTGGCACCATCATTGTGCTCTTCCCGGGCGAGGCAG
>NW_017731693.1:43082-73519 GCF_001890085.2 Hipposideros armiger
CCAGGTTGAGCTGTTGTTCAGCATCTTAGCTGTGGAGGGCAGTGTCACTGGCCCTCATATGTGGGATCCAAACCGGGGCTCTCTGGCATCCCAAGCCAGTTCTTAACCATTGCACCACTCGGCCGGCCCTCATTCCTGATTTTATTAATTTGGGTTCTTTCTCTTTATTTTTGATGAGTCTAACTAGAGGTTTTCTGATTTTGTTTACTTTCTCAAAAAACCTGCTCTTGGTTTCATCGATCTTTTGTATTTTTTTTTTGGTCTCTATTTTCTTTATTTCCACTCTCATCTTTATTATCTCCTTCCTTCTACTCCCTTCGGGTTTATTCTGCTGTTGTTTTTACAGTTCCCTTAGGTGTAAGGATAAACTGTTGATTTGAGATTTTTCTTGTTTTTGTTTTAGGTAGGCGTGCATTGCTTGAACTCCCCTCTTAGGACTGCTTTTGGTGCATCCCATAGATCTTGAGTCATTGTGTTTTATTTTCATTTGTCTCGAGGTATCTTTTGATTTCTTCATTGATTTCTTTATTGACCCACTCACTATTTAGTAGCATGTTATTCAGCCTCTATGTATTTGTGTATTTTTCAGGTTTTTTTTTATTCATTTCTCATTTTATAGCACTGTGGTCAGAGAAGACTCTTGATATGCATTCAATTTTCTTAAATTTATTGAGACTTGTTTTGTGGCCTCACACATGGTCTATCTTGAAAAATGTTCCATGCACGCTTGAGAAGAATGTATATTCTGCAGCTTTGGGGTGAAATGTTCTAAAACTATCAATTAAATCAAACTGGTCTACTGTGTCACTTAAGACTGCTGTTTTCATATTGATTTTCTGCCTGGAAATTCTGTCCATTGGTGACAGCAGGATGTTGAAGTTCCCTACTATGACAGTGTTAATGTTGATCTCTCTGTCTTTATGTCAGTCAATATCTGTTTTATAAATTTAGGAGCTCCTATGTTGGGTGCATAGATGTTTACTAGGGTTATGTCCTCTTGTTGGGTTGATTCTTTTATTGTTATGTAGTGCTCTTCTTTGTCTTTATTATATTCTTCATTTTAAAGTCTATTTTGTCACATGTAAGTATTGCTACTCCAGCTTTTTTCTCATTTCCATTTGCATGAAATATCTTATTCCATACCTTTACTTTCAACCTGTGTGTGTTTTTTTTATCTAAGTTGAGTCTCTTGTATACAGCATATGCAAGGGTCTTTTTTTCTTATCCACTCAGCCACCCTATGTCTTTTGATTGGAGCACTTAATCCATTTACATTTAAAGTGATTATTGATAGGTACATAGTTACTGCCATTTTGTTATTTGTATTTCCGGTCTCCATTAGTTAGATTGTTTCATCTTTCTTCTGCATAAAGAAGCCCTTTTAACATTTCCTGCAATGCTGGCTTGGCGGTAATGAATTCCTTTAGCTTATTCTTTTCTGGGAAGCTCTTCATCTCTGCTTCAATTTTAAATGATAGACTTACTGGATAAAGCAATCTAGGTTGTAGACCTTTGTTTTTCATCACTTTGAATGCCTCCTGCTGCTCCCTTTTGGCCTGCAGAGTTTCTGTAGAAAAGTCAACTAATAGTCTTATGGGAGCACCCTTGTAAGTAACTCGTTGTCTGTCTCTTGCTGCTTTTAGGATTCTCTCTTTGTCTTTAACCTTTGCCATTTTAACTATAATGCATCTTGGTGTGAGCCTTTTGGGTTCATCTTGGTTGGAACTTGTCTTGGTGTAGAATTAACCCCTGGTCGTTCACAAAATGTAAAAGAATTTATGAGACTTTATAAGAGTATCCAGAGAAAAGATTTATTGAAAATCAAAAAGGAAGAGAGAGAGTTCTGTTTGGAACTGGCAGAAGTTTTGCCAGGGTAAAGTCTGATGGGGGATAGCTACAGAGACAGAGGGGTAAGAGAGAGATACTGGTAAGAGTTGTGCCAGGACAGTGTCTAATGGGGGACAACTGCATCAATGAGGAGTGCTGGGGTTTTATATTTTTCCAAGCAAGATATAGGGTGCTTGTCAGTTTGTAGGGGGGCTGCCGTTACAATTGTCTTTTCCTGGGAACTGTTCTGCTCCCATCTATAATGGATATCAGCTTGGAGGGGATTGCTGTTGTGATGGGGAACCATTTTGTTCTATTTATGATGTGTGTTTGTTAGTGTGCAGGGTGTTGCCATTGCGATTGGAAACTGTTCTGTTCCTACTTATGATGGATGTAAGGTGCTCATCAGCCTGCAGGTGCAGTGCTGGCCAGTGAAGTCAGAGCCAAGTAGTTAATGTTTAAGCTCTTTCCTGTTATCCCACAAGGTTGCTCCTGTTAACTCCTTGCCTGTCCCACCCTGCCAGCTCACAAGCCTGCTCCCGTTAACTCTTTACTTGTCTCATCAGAACTCTCTGCACTTCCTGGGCTTGTACGTCGATGTCCTTCACCAGGATAAGGAACGTTTCAGTCATTATTATTTCAAATATATTCTTGAACCCTTGCTCCTTCTCTTCTCCTTCTGGTATTCCTATGATACACATGTTGTTACACTTAATGTTATCCCACATGTTTCTTAATCTATTTTCGTTATTTTTTCTTTTTGTTGTTCCACTTGGGTGATCTCTGCTATCTTGTCTTCTCAGTCACTGATTTGATCCTCTGCTTCATCTAGTCTGCTGGTAAATACTTCAAGTGTGTTCTTTATTTCAGTTATTGTATTCTTTAGTTCTAACTGGTTGTTTTTTATGATTTCTCTATCCTTTTTTATGTTCCCACTAAGTTCTTTAAACATTAGTATCATTTAGTATTCTAAACTCTGTTTCTGATAGATTGGTTGCATGTATTTCATGTAGTTCCACTAATTCTGGAGGTTTCTTCTGTTCTTTTATTTGGGGCATGTTTCTTTGTTTTTTTATTCTGGCTGACTCTTTGTGTTTGTTTCAATGTATTAAGTAGATCCCCTAGGTCTCTCAGTCTTTGCTGGGTGGACTTACCTACTATATGTCCTTTATATTTGAATTGCACAGTCTCCCTAGTCTCTTGTGCATGTGTTCCTGTTGAAGTTGAGCTTTAATTGCTTTTGGTTTGTCAGTAGGTGGGACTGATTCCCAGGTTGACAGACTAGCTGTGAGAATTGGCTATACCCACAGTGTATGAGCTGCTGTGTGAAGGTTGACCCCACAGATGAGACTTGGCTCCTACGGGCTCTTGTGCCTGTAGAGAATTTCTTTTGAGTGTATCTCTTGTAGGTCAAACCTTGTAATGCTCTGGTTTGTTCTGGAGTTGGCTCCTGGGTGTGATGATTCTTGTGCTTCTTGGGCTGGACCCTGATGCAGGGTGATTTCAGGACAAAACAAATCAACAAGCACAACAACAACAACACCAAAAATAACACTCACATATAAAAACAACCAACAATGAACATTCAATACAAACAAAGACATTAAAAATACAAAAAAGAAACAAGAAAAAAATAGTAACACCCCTCCCCCCAAAATAAATCAATACAGAAAAATGGAAAGAAGGGGGAAAAGTTGAGCAAGGAAAGGAAAAAAGAAAAGAAGAGAGAGAGAAAGAGAAAAAAAAAAAATATATATATATATAACTAAAAATGATAATAATAAAATTTAAAAAAAACACCAAAAATAGCACCAGTCTTGGCTTAAGTCCACCAAGCTATCTCCAGTTTGTCCTCTGCTGTACAAAAAATGTCTTTGCATCTTGTAGAGGCAGAGCCGGACACTTGAGATCCAGAGTGACCCTGGCAATGCGGTTCTAGATGAGTGGGGCTATGGGGTGTGGTTGGTAGTTATTACAAAATCAGTGCAGTTTCTGCTCTCATCTGCACAAATGCACACTGAGGGCACCACAGCCAACCACCAGGAGGTGGGCTTCTTCCCAGTGTGCAGGTCTCCTGGGGTCTTAAGGCACTTCTTTCCTCGGGGGTGTGGATGGTGTGAGATTTCTGACCTGCTGAAAGCCAAAGTTGCCTCTGCCACCAGCTGCTGACCCCTGCATGTGTTTCAGCAGCTGCAATTGCTCTTCTGGGAGCACCTAGAAAAGGTGGGGGCTGGGTAATCAGGTGCCTTTGTCTCCCAGCCTCTTCACAACTGCAAACTGGCATTTTCCAGTTCTTGATGGCTGCAGCAACTCTGTAATCTGATGCTATTCCTCTGTTTGGGGACCAGATTAAGACTCAATAAGATTGCTGTGGGAGGGTGAGGGTGGGGGAACCTGGTATGGAATTTTCCCTGCTTTTTGTCTGACCAAGACAGCCCAGTCACAATTCTCAACTGAGCTTTTGCTCCAAATGCTGAGCACCACTGTCTTCTATGCTGATCTGTCAGCAGGACTGGGGGGTGCAGAGAAAGAGCCCACAGCCTGGCTGCTGTGATCTCTGGTCCCTGTTCTGGAGTCCTGCAGCTCCACCCCTCTCTCCCCACCAACCTCCTGCTCACCGGGTTTGCCCACTCTCAGGTAATCCTCCTGTGAGTCTCTTAGCTGTTCTGTGTGAATGTGCAGGGGATATTTTGATGAGTCATAGATGTTCAATTTGTGGTAACTTCCAGGGCAGAACTCAAGAAGCCCACCTCATTGCTGCCATTTCTATTGCATAGCTCTTTAGAGGGACTGCTTTAAGAAACACACACACACACACACACACACACACACAAATAAATAAATAAATAAATGGCCACAAGTACATATCTCTCAACAATTACTTTAAATGTAAATATATGATAAAAAAGTAGTAGAAGTGGAAAGAAACAGAGACAAATCCACACTTATCAGTGAAGATTTCAATATTCTCTTTCAGTAACTAATAGACAAAAAATAGCAGAAATTCAGTAAGGATATTTAGGCTTAAAGAATACAATCAACTTACTTGACTTATTGTCATTTATAGAAAATTCCAGCCAAAAATAGAACAGAAGTTCTTTCACAATGCATGTGAAGCCTTCATCAAGAAAAATCATTTTATTTATTTTTTATTAGTATCAGGTGTACAAAACAAAGTAACAGAATAAATGACCATACTAAACAGAAGTAGTTTCAGAGATATAGAGAAAAACCTGACGATTGCTAGATGGGAGGGAGGTGGGGATGGGAGAGAAGGTAAAGGGATTAAAAAGTTCAAATTAGTAATCACAATATAGCCACAGGGATATAAAAGACAGTTTGGGGAATATAATCAATAATGTAAAGATTTTGTAGGGAGTCAGATGGGCAATTGTCTTATTAGGGAGACCACTTCATGGACTGCATAGATGCCTGACCACTGCACTGTACACCTGAAGCTGAAGCTGAATAATATTGAATGTCAACTATATATATATATATATATATATATATATATATANTCAACTATATATATATATATATATATATATATATATATACACACATCATGTGAAAAAAAGCCATTTTAGATGATTGAAACTTGACCATCGAGGATTAAATTAGAAATTTAAAATCTTAAATATTTGGAAAATAAACAACATGCGAGTAAGTAACCAAAGGATTACAGAAGAAACAAGGAGAATTAGAAACATTTTGATCTGAATGATAATTAATATAAATCCCATAAATATATGTAAGATGCAGCTACAGCAGTGCTGAGAGATAATAGTAAAGCTTTAGATGCTTATATTAACAGAGAAGAAAGGTTTTAAATTAATGTTGTAAGTTTTTAATTTAAGAAAGTAGGAAGTGTAAATTTAACACAGAAATAAAAGGAAATAATGCATTTTTTTCACGAATTAGGGTGAAATGTTGACTTTTTATCAGAGAAAAATAGTACTGTTTTATAATACAGGGAGCTTTACAAAATGAACTATTAAAGAATGCTCTTAAGAAGTAGAAAAAAGCGATTCTATGAGAAAGTACTAAGATGCAAGAAAAAAACAGAAAACAAAATGAGACAGTAAATATACAAATGGACATTGGCTGGACCATCTATTCCTTTGGAACTCTAACCCACATTCTTTGCAGCAATCATTCATAGAAATCAAACAACAACCTCTGCAGAAATTGACCCAGATCCCATTTGCCCACCGCATACTTCTTACCACCACTTTCAACTCAGGACTTAATTTGCTCCCAAAATCAATTACATAAGACATTCTGCTTCTGGTTAGCTCATCTTCAGCTTCCTTATGCCAACAACTTCTAGTCAGAGAACTGGAAAAGTGAAGCTTTCCCTGTTTTGCTATAAAACTTTCCCACTCCCCTGCCTGCCTTTGAGTATTCGCCATAAAATTTAAGTGATGTGAATGACTCCCTTGATAGAACAGGTTTTAAATAAATAGCCTTGGTTTGTTGTCATTTGGATGATCTTCATTATTACCACAAAGTAATGGTAAGTATTTAGATAAATATAAATAATAATTAATTTCATAAAACTACATTAATAATTGTGTTGAATTTTCAGTGTCAAAACAAATAAGAGACAACCTAAATAGAGATATATACCATGTTCGCAGACCAGAAGTGTTCATATAGTAAAGATGTCAATTTCCCCCAAATTAACTTATAGGTATAATGCAATTCATTTAAAAGATCTCAGCAAGGTTTTTCATAGACACAGAAGAGCTTTTCTAAAATGTATGTGGAGAGATCCTAGCATAGCTCAAACAATCTTGAAGAATAAAGTGGAATAATTCACTCTACCTGCTATTAAATCTTAGTATATAAGATTACCACAGAAATCTTACTACAAAAATCAAGACTGTGACTATGTTTTAAACTTAAAGTTATAAAACAAACACAAAGAATTAAAATTTAAAATCCAACATCAAAAATTGGAAGGGAGGGAAGAAGGAAAATAGCCCACTGCCCTTTCAGTCCCACCTTTCATGACAGGGAGCCAATAGATACTGCTTAACATAGATAAATCAAGGAATATTATTTGAAATCATGGAGAGAACTTCCAACCAATAATAAAGAGAAATAATGAACATTGATGATTCCAAATAATGGGACTGGGGAGGAGAAGTAAGGATGAAGAATTTTACTTCTTATTTTAAATCAAGCTAGAATGCTTGAAAGGTGGCTTATTCCTAAATATAAGAGCATTTTTTTCAAAGTTTTAATGAAACAACACACATATTTACACCCAAAATTTCCTCCAATATCATCCCATTAAGCTATCTTTACTGCAGCTTACCACAGTATGCTAGACTCAGCCTTTCATTCTCAGACTCATTTTGTCACACTTTGCCTCTGTTTCCTTCTGTCCTAACACAGGGGTTTCTAGATATTTATCAGGTTCTTTTATTATTCCTTCTACCTAAAATGCCTTTTTTACTTTCACCTGTTATCACTTAGCTTATATCTACTCAACCCTCTGAACTCAGTTTAAATATCACTTCATCAGAGAAGCATCTTGACTCTAAAGAACTAATTTCCCATTAAATAATTTTGTTGCATCCTTTACACATACAATTGCCCTAATCTGTAGTTCATATTTTTGGAAGCAATAAACACCTATTTTCCCCTCTAAACTATAAGCTCTATGAGATCAGGGCTTTGTCTGTTTGGCTCACTAGTTTGTAGCACATGGTCTAGCACATACTGGGCATTTAATAAACATGTGTTGAATAAGTGATAAATTGATATATAAATCAACTTTTTAAAGCCTCAAACACCTCCTTGTATAGAATGCATAAATCCCAGTTAACCATTATTGAAAGTAAGAGTAAAGGGGAAATTAAATCTATCCCTTCTCTCCTGCTGCCCATTTTTAAAACTCAATCATATGCTCTTCAATGTATGTTTTAAACAACAGTGTAACAAACTCTATTCTAGCACTGCACTCAGAGTTATAACACCTTCATGTTTTTAACTTTAGTTCCAAGAAATAGGACTAATACCTGTATTATGGGCTAACCACATTATCTGAGGCTTTGATAGGTGTCCTTATTATGTTTGGAAGACTTAGGTTGACCAGCAATATATCCAACTCTGCAGATGAATCATGTCATAACAAGGATCTGCTGTACTGTTTAATTTTCACTGGGAAGTGACAGTTTTCCATAACTTATCTTGGTTCAGATCCACTGTTCCCTTGTACAGTAATAAATAACACTAACCTAAGAACTAACAGTTTTTAGTATGGGTAGTAAAAGCAGAGGCAGGACTTAATCTAAAAGAAGCCCCAGAATTGCTTCTAGCCCAACCTGTCTTAAGCTGTTTCAAAGCAAAGCAAAACAAAAAAGGAACAAAGGGTCACTGTAGAATCATGGCACCAAAAGTTCAACAATTGTTTTTCTGAAATAAAACTGCTGTTGCTGGAGTATTAAATCACCAGTGTAGTTCCTTTTTTTTTTTTTTTTTAGAATTTTTATAAGTCTATTTGAGCCAAACTGAAAACATATGCTGGGGAGCAAGATCTCAAATGCTCTCGCCAGTATGCTTCCTTTTAAAAATGTTTTTAGGGCCGGCCGAGTGGCGCGATGGTTAAGAACTCGCTTGGGATGCCAGAGGGCCCCGGTTCGGATCCCACATATGAGGGCCAGTGACACTGCCCTCCACAGCTAAGATGCTGAACAACAGCTCAACCTGGAGCTGGGCTGCCATGAGTCGCCGGCGACGGCGTAGGCTGCACTCCCTGTGGCAGTGGGTTGCCATGGGCTACCGTATGTAGCCAGCAGCCAGCGTGAGCGGCCAGCAGCCGCAGTGAGCGGCCGTCCAGAAGCCGGCGACTGATCTGCCTCGCCTGGGAAGAGCACAATGATGGTGCCAACTTGGGCCAGTGAAGCAACGTCCTCCACAACTAGATTGAAGAACAAAAGGACAGTAACTTGTCTGTTCCCCTTCCCCCAATTCCCCAGCACTGTTCCCATCCCCCCGATTCCCCAATAAAAAAAAATAATCTAAAAAAAAATGTTTTTATAACAGAAAAAAGATGTCATTTAAGGGTATTGTGTTATGTGATCTCTAACAGTAGAAGCTATCATTAATTCAACTGGACTAGTAGGCCTTGTGATAGAAGAAGCACTAGTAACACAGCAGATGAGAGCATGGGTTCTGGAGTCAGACTAACTGCATTTGATTCTTATCTATAGGACTTCCAGGTTGCTAACTTGGACAACTCATGTTGTCCAATATGATGATTTTATCAAGACTGAGTTAAAAAGATTGTGAAAATGAAATAAAATCTGTTAAATTGCTTACCACAGTATCTAGCACATAGTAATTCTTTTTATTATTAGTACATCCTGGGCACTATATTTAGATTTTTCATGCAATATCTCAATACAACAACTCTGTAAGACAGCCATCAATATTCCCATTTCATCAGTTAGTAAAGGGGAATTAAATAATTAGCTTGATATCACTAAGGTAGTAACACTATAGTCATTACTCAAATCCAGACACATGGAACTTCAAAGTCTGCAATAATTACAGAACTCTATAGTTGCATAATTTAACGTGCACTTAAATAACATCATGTTATTCTTTATTATATCCTTAATCAAACACAATTACCCAGTCTGCATAAAGTCTGCTACTGTTTGATTTACAAATAATTGGAGGTCAATAAATGGTTATTCTGCTAATACCCAGTTCAAAGAATCAATAGACTGAATTAGAGCAACTGCCATGTGTATGAATTCTAGGTCTCAATGTCATCAGCTGTAAAATAATAGAGTATACTTTCTTGGAGAGTTGTTGTGAAATTTAAATTAGATTCATAACTAAGTTTAGTGCAATTCTTGGCCCAAGGTAGGCACTCCATAAGCGTTTATTAAAAAAAAAAGACTACACACACACACACACACACACACACACACACACACACACGAGGTCTGGCAATTAAGTTCATGAACTCATCCTAGAAAAAGTGCTATATACTTCATTGCTGAATATCACTACAGTCACCTTCAAAGTATTCCCATTGGAAAGCTATGCACTGATGCCTAGTCACACCCTTGCAAGCAATTTTGGAACTCTTTTTATGGACTGGTCATCAGAGCTGTCATCATGTTACCGTTGATGTCCTGAAAGTCATCAAAATGTCTTCCTTTCAATATTTTCTTTATCTTCAGGCAAAGAAAGAAGTCATTGGGAGCCAGATCAGGTGAGTAGGGAGGGTGTTCCAATACAGTTATTTGTTTACTGGCTAAAAACCCTCACACAGACAGTGCCTTGTGAGCTGGTGCATTGTTGTGATGCAAAAGCCATAAATTGTTGGCTAAAAGTTCAGGTCATTTTTTGTTTAACTTTTTCATGCAGCCTTTTCTGCACTTCCAAATAGTAAACTTGGTTAACTGTTTGTTAAGTTGGTACAAATTCATAATGAAGAACCCCTCTGATATCAAAAAAGGTTAGCAACATTGTTGCAACAAGTTCGTGAACTTAATTGTCAGATTGCATGTGCACATGCTCATGGGTGCACCTGCATGTGTGTGTATTTCTAAGAATAGATAATAGATTAGATAGATTGATGGTAGATAGATAAGTAGATAGATAAAAATGAAGGAAGGAAGGAAGTAGGAAGGAAGCAAAGAAGGAAGAAAGGGAGGAAGGAAGGAAGGAAGTAAAAGAAGAATTGGGAATCCTTGCAATTTGAAGAATAATTACTTCTACCTAAAACTGAATCTACAGTCCACCTTCACTCCTAATTGCACTCCTTCATTCCTTCACTCAGTATAACTTTTTTCTTTTTTCCTAATTTATATAAAAATATCTATGTAATGTCCCTGGTTAGGAGAAACTATAAATAGTGCCTTCTGTGTTATGCCCATACGGCTATGTGGGTAACTGTATTACCTTTCAGAATGTCTAGTAATAGTAAAATGAAGGGGGAATCCACTCTATAGCTTTTAAACCACATTAAAGCCAAAGCTGAAGGGAATAGAAATATCCTTTATATAGGTTTCAATGCGACAGAGGGAGGGTCTACTCTTCTGGGTACTACTCTGTCACCAACCAGCCATAGTTGTTAATTTCTTGATCTGTGTGTAACAGGATTTCCAACTCAAGGACCTAGGTTATATTCATCCTGGCATTCAACTATCAGGAGGTATCTGCTGGGCCTGGAGAGATCACCTAGCAGGTGTTTATTTGCATAAAAGACCATGAAGCCTTCCAGGGAAAACAGAATCAAAGGGCACAAATTTGAAGATAAATGGTCCAGTGTCAAAAAGGAATGGTTATTTTGCATTGAGCATAGTCACTTATTGTGTTCTCTGAGCAAGACACGATGGCCTTATTTCACGGTCCTAGGTCCCAGGGTATGGAGTTAAAATAAAGAGTCACTAAAAACTGTGAAGCTGTATCAGAAGACCTTAAGGCCATGCAGCTGCTGTGTTCAATAATCTGTGTAGTGGAGAAGAAGATAAGTCTGGGTTGAGAGATTCTCTTCCTGCTGAGGGCTGGAGGATATTGGAGCATGGACATTTGAGTCTAAACAAAATATACTATTTAAATAGCAAAGGAAGCCAGAGAAAACATCCCCCCTCAGGGATTCTGTGGAAGTTTTGCAATGGCTTTGACAACTTGCACATCATTATTCAGCAGGTATGGTGAACACTGGTGGCCTGGCTCTGGGCCAGAAAAGAAGAAAAAAGACAGTCAAATTGCTATCAAGATGGATAAGTGATGAGACACCTCTGAGTACTCTGGGAAGGAGTTGGGAGGAACCTGAGAGGGTAGGCTTTTCTACAAAGCTGCTGAGACAAAGCAGGAGAACTACTATTCAAGTGTTTTTATTTAAACCCCTTTATTGATTTCTCCCCAGGTTGGTACAGCTTAAGAAAACATGTTTCATGTAAAGTAAAGGATTTATAATAAACTATCATTAATTACCCTTTCCAAGTTAAAAATTGAACTTTTCTTCACTTAAGTGTACTAGCAATCATGCTGACACTTTATTTGAATGGTTCATCTACCTAAATTTACTATGAGCTTATGTCTTAAAATATCTTGAAAATATAGAAATTTAAGTCTTCTTATGAGGAAATAATGATGATGATGATGATGACCATAACACTATACTTTCTATCACTTCTGGTTTATTTATTTATTTATTTATTTATTTATTTATTTATTTATTTATTCATTTATATTTTGTAGCTACAAATTTGTACTTTCTGATCCCTTCACCTTTCTTACCCAAACCCCAAACTCCCCTACTATCTAGCAACCATCAGTTTGTTCTCTGTATTTATGAGTCTATTTGTTTTGTTTCTTTATTTATTCTGTTCTTTAGATTTCACATATAAATGAGATAATATGGTATTTGTCTTTCTCAGTCTGACTTGTTTCACTCAACATAATACCCTGTAGGTCCATCCATGTTGTTTCAAATGGTAAGATTTAATTTTTTTATGGCAGAATAAACTGCCATAAAATTTATGTATACAAAAAAATCTATTGTACACACAAGGTCTGACAAGTTTGTTAGCTTGCCACTGTGCACTTATATTGGCAGCACTGTACAAACAGCTCAGTAAGGTTATAACTTTATAACCTTATATACTCATAACTTTAGTATATCAGTGTCTCACAGCTGTGTTTGTGTCAATGTGTGGCAGTGTCTTCTTGAGTGGCGTTCATTATTCTTGTTGTGTGTTTTTTTGTGCCATTACGAGAATGTCTGAGTTTGAATTAGAGCAAAAAACAAACATTAAATTTCTTGTTAAATTTGGCAAGAGTGGAAGTGAAATCAGGAACATATTAGTCCAAGTTTATGGGGGTAATGCCATGAAGAAAGCAATAGTGTACAAATGGATTAAATGTTTTTCTGAAGGGAGAGAATGTGTCACTGATGAAGAGAGGTCAGGGGAGCCAGTAATGAGCAGAACCTATGGAAACATTGCAAAAATTCTTCGAATTGTGCATCAAAATCAGTGGCTGACTGTGAGAAGCATAGCATATCAAGTAAACATCAACAGAGAAAGGAAAATCTTAACTGAAAATCTTGGCTTAAAAAGGTGTGTGCAAAAATGGTCCAGAAGAAGCTCACCGATGAACAAAAGCAGGAGAGTTGAAGTTTTCCAAGACCTTTTAGAGAGGCAAGAGAATGTTTTGGGTCCTGTTATCACTGGTGATGAGACATGGGTGTATCAATACAACCCTGAAACAAATGTCAAAGTGCACAATGGAAGTCAGCCAATTCTCCATGACCAAAAATTTCCATCAGTCCAAATAAATAATCAAAATGATATTGTGAAGATTTTTGATATCAGAGGGATTATTCATTATGAATTTGTACCAACTTAACAAACAGTTAGCCAAGTTTACTATTTGGAAGTGCTGAAAAGGCTGCATTAAAAAGTTAGACAAATAAAGACCTGAACTTTTAGCCAACAATTTATAGCTCTTGCATCATGACAATGCACAATGCACCAGCTCACAAGGCACTGTCTGTGTGAGGGTTTTTAGCCAGTAATCAAATAACTGTATTGGAATACCCTCCCTACTCACCTGATCTGGCCCCCATTGACTTCTTCCTTTGCCTGAAGATAAAGAAAATATTGAAAGGAAGACATTTTGATGACATTCAGGACATCAAGGGTAATACGGTGACAGCTCTGATGACCATTCCAGAAAGAGTTCCAAAATTGCTTTGAATGGTGTGACTAGGTGGTGGCATTGGTGCATAGTTTCCCAAGGGGAATACTTTGAAGATGACTGTAGTGATATTCAGCAATGAGGTATGTAGCACTTTTTCTAGGATGAGTTCACAATCTTAATTGTCAGAACTCATAGAGCAAAAGTCCAGTTTTTCACTGTTAATTGCAATATTAGCTGAGGGTTTGTCATGTATGGCCTTTATTATGTTCAGGTATTTTCCTTTTAAACCCATTTTATTAAATGTTTTCATCATAAATGGATGTTGTATCTTGTCAAATGCTTGTTCTGCATCTATTGATGTAAGCATATAATTTTTATCTTATATTTTGCTTATGTGGTGTATAACACTGATCGATTAGCATATATTGAACCATCCTTGTGCCCCTGGGATGAAGCCCACTTGGTCGTGATGTATTATCTTTTTAATGTATTCGATTTGCTAGAATTTTGTTTAGGATTTTTGCATCTATATTCATCAGAGATATTGGTCTGTAGTTTCTTTTTTTGTGTTATCCTTACCAGGTTTTGGTATCAGGAGAGTGTTGGCTTTACAAAATGAGGCAGGAATTATTACCTCTTCTTCTGTTTTTTTGGAAGAGTTTGAGGAGGACAGGTGTTAAATCCTCATTGAATGTTTGGTAGAAGTCAATAGTGAAGCCATCTATTCTTGGACTTTTGTTTTGGGAAGGTTTTAGATGATTGACTCAATTTCCTTACTGTTTTTTGAACTATTTAGTTTTTCCAGTTCTTCATGATTTGGTCTATGAAGGCTTATATGTTTCTAAAATCTTGTCTATTTCTTCTGGGTTATTGAATTTGAGAGCATAGAGACCTTCATAGTATGATCCTTTGTGTTTCTGTGGTATCCATGGTAACTTCCCCTATTTCATTTCTGAATTGTTTTTATTTGTGTCTTTTCTCTTTTTATCTTGATGAGTCTAGCCAAGGTTTTGTCAATTTTATTAATCTTTTCAAAGAACCAGCTCTTTGTTGCATTATTTTTTTCTATTGTCTTTTTGTTCTCTATTTCATTTAGTTGTGATATAATTTTTATTATTTCCTTCCTTCTGCTGACTTTGGGTTTTATTTGTTCTCCTTTTTCTAGTTCTTTAAAGTGTAATGTTAGGTTGTTTATTTAGTTTTTTTGTTTGTTTGTTTCTTAAAATAGGCCTGTAATGATATAAATTTCCCTCTTATTACTACTTTAGCTACATCCCAATAATTTTGATAGGATGTATTTTCATTCTCATTTGTTTCTATGTATATTTTGAGCTCTCCTTTTATTTCTTCTTTGACTCAGTCATTCTTTAAGATAATGTTTAATCTCCACATATTTGTAGTTTTTCTTGCTTTTTTTTGCAGCTGATATTCAATTTCAAAGCCTCGTAATCAGAGAATATACTTGGTATGATTTCAATCTTCTTAAATTTGCTGAGGCTAGTTTTATGTCCCAACATATGGTCTATCCTTGAGACTGTTTCGTGTACACTAGAAAAGAATGCATAGTCTGGTTTTCTAGGAGGAAGTGCTCTATAAATGTCAATTATGTCCATTTGGTCTAATCTGTCATTTAAGGCTGATATTTCCATACTGGTTTTCTGTTTTGATGATTTATCCATAGCTGTCAATGGTATATTTAGGTTTCTTGCTATAATTGTGTTGGTCAGTTTCTCCCTTTAGTTCTGTTAGTAGTTGCTTTGTGTAATTTGGTGCTTCCTGATTGGGGGCATATATTTAGATAAGAATTATATCTTCTTGTTATATTTTCTCCTTTATCATTATGGAATGTCTACCTTTGTCTCTTGTTACATTTTTTATTCTGAAGTCTGTTTCATCTGATATAAGTATGGCTACTGATGCTTTTCTCTGGATACTATTTGTTTGGAGCAAAATTTTCCACCCTTTCACTTTGAGTCTATATTTGTCCTTGAGGCTGAGATGTGTTTCTTGGAGGCAGCATATAGTTGGGTTTTGTTTTTTGATCCAATCTCCTACTCTGTGCCTTTGTATTAGTGAGTTCAGTCCATTTACATTTAGGGTAATTACTGATATATGACGATTTCCTATAGCCATTCTATCTTTTGTTTTCTGGTAGGTCAGTGTCTTCATTGTTTCTTTGCCTTTTGGTTCCTGTCTGTTATTTTAGTGTAGTAATAGTCTATCATTTTTCTCTTCTGTTTCTTCTTTATTTATGTTATATGTCTCAGTTCTGGATTGTTTTTCAGCCACCATTTATTTATCCAGTTGTGTATTGATGGGCATTTCAGTTGTTTCTGATTTGATATCTTGACTATTGTAAATAGCATTGCAGTAAACATATGGGTGCACATATCTTTTCAAAATACTGTTTTGGATTTCTTTGGATAAATACCCAGGAGTGGAACTGCTATGTCTTAAGGTAGTACTAGTTTTAATATTTTGAGGTACCTCCAAACTGTTTTCCATAGTGGCTGCACCAATTTTCAATCCCACCAACAGTGCACAAGTTTTCCCTTTTCTCCACATTTTCACCAACACTTACTTGTTGTTTGTTGATTTATTGATGATGGCCATTCTGACAGTGTGTTTCTGTGTTGATTTTCTGTCTGTAAAGTCTATCCATTGCTGTTAGTGGGATGTTAATGTCCCCTACTATGATTGTGTTACTTTCAATCACTGCCTTTATGTTGGTCAATGTTTGTTATATACACAGAGGGTGCCCAAAAAATGTATACACATTTTAACGAGTGTGAGGTGATATCTCATTGTGTTTTTTATTTGCATTTCTTTGATGATTAGTGATGTTGAGCATTTTTTTATATGTCTATTGGTCATTTGTATGCCCTCTTTGGCGAAATGTCTATTCACGTCCTCTGCCCATTTTTTAATTGGATTGTTTATTTTTTTGTTATTGAGTTGTATGAATTCCTTATATATCTTGGATATTAGCCCCTTATCAAAGTCTTTGTTTGAAAAATCTTCTCATATTCGGTTGGTTGCCTCTTTATTTTGTCGATGGTTTCTTTTGCTGTGCAGAAGCTTTTTAATTTGATATAGTCTATTCATTTATTTTAGCTTTTATTTCCCCTGCCTTTGAAGTCACATTCATAAAAACCTCTTTGAACCTAAGGTCCATAAATTTAGTACCTATGTTTTCTTCTATGCAGTTTATTATTTCAGGTCTTATGTTTAGGTGTTTAATCAATTTTGAGTAAATTTTGGTACATGGTGACAGCCATCTAGTTTCATTCTAACAAGTCACATTTGACTTCTGCAATTACAAGAGGTGCTCAAAGTGACTACCATCAGCATAATTTTAACACAGTTTTTTCTTAAAATGTGTATACATTTTTGACACCCTCTGTGTGTGTGTGTGTGTGTGTGTGTGTATGTTGTAATGTTAAGCACATGTTTACTATTGTGATGTCCTCTTGTTGCATCAATCCTTTTATCATCATGTAATGTCCTTCTTTGTCTCTTATTACAGTCTTTGTTTCAAAGTCTATTTTGTTGGGCCAGCCAAGTGGCTCAGTTGGTTAAGAGCTTGCTCAAAAATGTGAGATCTGAGCAACAGGGTCACCGGTTTGATTCCCACATGTGCCATTGAGCTTCGCCCAAACTGAGCTGCCACTGAGCTGCCAACAGGTGGCAGGAGGGCTTAGCTAGTGAGAGCATATGATCCTAACAATAAGGTGGCCTGTTCAAGATGGTGGGTTACACCCACCTGCAAGTAAAGACCTTGAGCTGAGCTGCCGAACATGTGGCTCAGGGGATAGAGCACATGCTCTTAAAAACAAGGCTGCTGGTTACACTCCCACATGGGATGGTGGATACACCCACCTGCAACTAATTGAACATAGCATCTTGAGCTGAGCAGTGTTACTGGACTTGGAGCTGAGCTTGCTGCGCCCTCTACAACTATGATTGAAGGACAACAAGTTGGCTGTTCCTCTTCCCCAATTCCTCAGCACTGTTCCCTTCTCCCAATTCCCCAATAAAATCTAAAAAAACCCAAAAAACAAAAAGCAAACAAACAAAAAAATAAAGTCTATTTTGTCTAAGCATTCCTGCTCCAGCTTTTTTCTTTTTCATTTGTGTGAAATATTGGGTTGTCAGAAAAGTCATGACAAATTTTTGCAACAAAAAAACATAGAAAAAAATACGTCATGACTTTTCCAACAACCCAATATTTTTTTCTATCGCTTTACTTTCATCTGATTGTGTCCTTTGGTCTGAGGTGGGGCTCTTTTAGACAACATCTGCATAGGTCTTGCTTTTTTTATCGATTCAGCTACCTTATGTCTTTTGATGAGTCATTTAATCCATTTACATTTAAAGTGATTCTTGATAGGTACATAGTTATTGCCATTTTGTTATTAATATATATATATATATTTTTTTAATTGGGGAATTGGGGGATGGGAACAGTGATGGGGGATTGGGGGAAGGGGAACAGACAAGTTGCTGTTGTTTTGTTCTTCAATCTAGTTGTGGATGATGTTGCTTCACTGGCCCAAGTTGGCACCATCATTGCGCTCTTCTCTGGTGAGGCAGATCAGTCGCCGGCTTCTGGACAGCCGCTCACTGAGGCTGCTGGCCGCTCACGCTGGCTGCTGGCTACATACGGTAGCCCATGGCAACCCACTGCCACAGGGAGTGCAGCCTACGCCGTCGCCGGCGACTCATGGCAGCCCAGCTCCAGGTTGAGCTGTTGTTCAGCATCTTAGCTGTGGAGGGCAGTGTCACTGGCCCTCATATGTGGGATCCGAACCGGGGCCCTCTGGCATCCCAAGCGAGTTCTTAACCATTGCGCCACTCGGCCGGCCCTTGTTATTCATATTTTTAATCTTCTTTTATTTGTTTGTTTTCTCCTTTCTTCTTCTTCAAGAAGTCCTTTTACCATTTTTTTGTAATACTGGTTTGGTGGTAATGAATTCCTTTACTTTTTTCTTGTCTCAGAAGCTCTTTATCTCTCCTTCAATTTTAAAGAATACCTTTTCTGGGTAGAGTAGTTTTGTTTGTAGGCCCTCCTTTTTCATCACTTTGATATTTCCTGCCACTCCTTTCTGGTTTGCAAAGTTTCTGGTGAGAAATCAGCTGACAGTCTTATGGGAGCTCCATTGTAAGTAACTAGTTTTCTTTCTCTTGCTGCTTTTAGAATTCTTTCTTTGTATTTAACCTTTGCCATTTTAATTGCAATGTGTCTTCATGTAGGCCTGTTTAAGTTCATCTTGTTTGGGACTCTCTGTTCTTCCTGGGCTTGTATGTCTATTTTTTTTCACAAAGTTAAGAAAATTTTCTATCATTATTTTTTCAAATAGGTTCTCATTCCCTTGCTCCCTCTGTTCCCTTTCTGGTACTCCTATGATACAAATGTTGTTATGCTCGATGTTTCCCAAAGGTCCCTTAAACTACCTCCATTTTTCAAAAATTGTTTTTGTTATAGTTGTTCCACTTGGGTGTCTTCTGCTACCTGTCTTCTATATTGCTGACTTAATCTTTTGCTTCATCTAAACAGCTGTTGATTCCTCCTAATGTATTCTTAATTTTAATTGTTGTATTTTTTATTTATGACTGGTTGATTTTTATGGTTTCTATGTCCTTCTTTATGCTTACTATCTCCGTGTTGAAATTCTCACTAAGTTCCTTAAGCATTTTTACAACCAGTGTTTTAAACTCTGTCTGTAACAGTTTTGTTGCCTCCATTTCACTTAGTTCTTTTTCTGGAGGTTTCTCCTGTTCTTTTAATTGGCACATGTTCCTTTGTTTCCTAATTTTGGCTGCCTCTCTGTGTTTGCTTCTATGTATTATGTAGATCTCTTATGTCTCTCAGTCTTTGCCGGGTGGCCTTATTGTAGTAGGTTCCCTGTGTAGTCCAGTGACACAGTCTCCCTGACCACCTGTGTGTGTGTTCCAGGAGTGTCCTTTGTATGTGTTGTGTGTGTTCTCCTATTGTAGTTGATTGAACCTTGATAGCTTTTGGCATGTCTGTTGGCATCATTGACTCCCAGGCTGACTGGCTTTGAGGATTGGCTATGCCCACAGTGTATGAGCTTGTGTGTTGGGACTGACCTCTCAGAGAATGATTTGCCCCAGTGGGCTTTTGTGCATGTTGAGAACACCCTTTGGGTGTGCTGCTTGTCAGGCTAACCGGATAGTGCTCTGGTGTGTTCTGAAGCCGGCCTCTGTGTGTGTTGTTTTTGGTGTCTCTTGGGATGGGCTTCCATTCAGGGCAATTTTAGCCTTGCCTGTGACCCGTCCAGAGCTACCTGATTGGAGATATAAAGCTATATATGGTTGGTTCCTTTCTGTGCTGGACCTGGAGGAATGTGGGTGTGGCCTCACTGTGAACCGAGGCTGCCTGCCACCAGTGTTGGGTCTGGGACAGTTTAGGAAAAGGCCAAGGGCCCCCATAGGCCTGTTGCCACCTGCTGGCTACCCATAAGGCTTAGTTATTGAAATGGCCTCCTTAGGTGCATGGGTTGGGCTGTTGACCCAGTGTTGAGAGTGTCCCCAGTGATGTAGTACTACCTGGCAGAGTAGGTTCCCAGGGAATCTCAACATGTGGCTGGTGATTTATACTAAGTTAATGCAGATTTGGTTCTTGCACCAATGCTTGGTCTCTGACAACTTTGCAAAACACCCTGAGAACATTACAATGAGCCACTGCTTGCCGCAGGCCTACAGATCCCTGAGAGCCACCCAAGAAAGGCTATAGCACAAGTTGTGGCTGATTGCCCACCACTAAAATTCCTGGCCATCCACTGCTCTAAAAAGCTCCTGTAGTTTGTGAGGCGGGGCTATCTGCCCAGGAGCCAAGAGTGCTCCTGGCAATACAGCACTAACTGAGTGGGGCAGATTATTACTTTTTAATATTCACTTTGGAATCCATTGACTCACTGCTACTTGGAAATGGCCAACATTTATATTCCAAGTACAAAGGAAAAAAATGCTCTATAATCCAATTCTCAAAAGAAAATTCCACAGTACAAAGAACCAGCTTCCAAATTTGTTCTTTACAATCAACAGAGTACTAAATTTAATTTACTTATTATATTCTACAGCTCAATTTCCATTCCATTTGAGGGTAAAACTTATAGGTTTTCTAGCTCAGTTATCTTTCCAGCTCAGTTATCTTTCCAGCAGATTCCTCAGAAAAAGCTAATAACTACAGAGTCAGGGAAGGGCTCCCTTTGTGTTCTGTATTCTGGCAACCTTCCTTACAGGACATACTTATGTTTTCCACACTGACACTTAATACTGTTGATATCACCCATGCATTTCTTACTGAGCAGTCTTGATTTTCAATGCCATTGTGTCAAATCAGTGATTTCCCCAGGTTTTGTGGCTGATTTTCCTCCAGCATAAAGTCTCTAATCTGATAGACACAAGCTTCACTTTGATTTATGTGGTAGAAATTATATGGACAATTTGGCTCTGAGACCATTCTATACAAAGGTTCATCACTATAGCCTACATGTTTAAAGATAGTGGCTACCATGAACATGTTTTGTTTTTCCTTCTTTACCATAATTTGATAAAATTTTATTATCATTTTTAGAAATAATGGATTTTTTATTATATGTAGAGTAGTCAGAATTGTATTGTGCCTAAACAGTGGTACCAATACAGTCTCTATAAAAGACACTTGGCAGGGAAGGGGCTTTAGCCAATTAGAAGACTTGCCCCATGGTTGCTTGGCAAGTTCACCGTTCCTATTAGGTAACACATTTATTTGGCAGCTTTGTGGTAGGTATCAGGGACTAAAGAATTTACAACCCATCTTTTTTAGAGTTCAGAATTCACTCATATTTAGAGTTCAAAATTCAAGATATCTACTCATTAGACCAACTAACTGTTTCAAAATTTTAGTCAATTAATCTTCAGTTCATCACATCTCTTCAGTTAACCATGAAGAGATCACTGAAAGTTGGGAATCAGGAAAACCACGTTGAACACTTTCATCTTTTTCACAGAAAGTTCTCCATTATGTAAAAGTATATTCCATTTGGGGTTTTGTCCTCCTTCTCAATTTGGTTTAAAATTATTGAAACCAACATATTGTGCCTTCTGTTATTTTCTATCAATAAGATGTTAATTCCTCAGATGAAAGTGCAAGTTGTCATTTTAAGCAATATCTACACTTTTCAACAATCTTCAAACTAGCATGCTGGTATCTGTTCTGATGTGCTTCTGAACCAGGTGAATATTGTCGGAATGAAAACTAAAATTAAATATTCAGGGCTGATGCCCTGTAAAGAATTAAACTCCATAGGCATTAAACTGGACCACTTCGTTAGTGGAGGAAGGCAGAGTAGGATAGGACTAATTTCACCAGTTACAAAATAGTGAACCATTCCTTCTTTCTATCTTGATTTCTTTAAAATTCTTCAAGAGAGTTTGCAAAAGTTGATCAATTACATTTAAAAAAAGAAAGTGGCCTGCTGCAGGGCATAATGGAGGCTATCCACTAGTGCCTTGTACTAGAAGTCAGAATATTTCAGATGTAATCCTCTGTGATGCTGAGAATACCCACACCCTTGAACAAGACCATTGCCATCCTTGGCTAAAAAATAGAAGAGAAGTGTTACACTAGATTGCTAAGGTCCCCAGCTCTAACATTCTAGGATTTTATTCCATCTGTTTCCTTTTAAGACTCAAATTCTCTTTACACTTTTCTGAAGTGCAATTGCTGGCTCTGGATTATTACTTGCAAATCAACAATGCAATTCCAAAGATTCAAGAGAACTTGAAGGTTCAGAATTAGTCTCATGACTTTAACTTTCATCCATAATCACTTTCAAATGGTTTCATGGTGTCTCTGGCCTTCTCTTTGAAAGTGCCATCATGAATTTCTTGTCTCAGTAGAGTTTGGGTATGTGTAGCTGTGCTGGGGAGGGAAGGAAGAAATCCCTCCCTGTCTATGTCAGGGGACGCACAATAACAAAGGGATCTACCAACCCTGCTCCTAGAAGGCTTACACTTCTGCAATCAGCCAGTCACCTCTAATTTCTAGTAAGAGTTTCATTAATGATGACTTCAATGTTAGATTTTAAAACTCTTTTGTGCCAGCTAAATTGGACTGTTATCTCACCTGTCAATGAGACAATGGGAGCATGCCCTTTAGTGTCAATGAAAGGTTTATAACCAAGGACAGGGCATTAAAGTTTAAAGGGGATGAGTGAGCACAATATTTATCATACTACCTTTAAGATGAGATTTTTATTTTTAAATGCAATTTTAGAAAAGATCACTGTATCTGTGGAGTGTGTGTCTATTTCTTTTTAAACAGCCATGGTATAATTTAAGAAACTATTAACACTCGCAACATACAAAATGACATTTTTATCTAGGCAAAACAGTTAATCAGTGGTGAATCAGAATTGCAACAAAGGTTTGCCAGATCAGGCTTTTGATCTGATCTGTTCTCTGGAGGGTTGCAAATGGTATAACTGGGTTTGACTGGTAGGTGATGACCGATGTCTCTGGAGTAGAGAAATGTAGCAAAGTACTTGCTGATGCTGGGGAAGCTCTTACAAGCCTTGATTTCTCTGAGTCATTTGACAGAAGTATGTTTTTGGAAAACATGAACCAAGATCTGAATTAAGAATATAATCATAAGCATAGCATAATTTAGTCTTTGCTTCTCTAAATTGTCTTAGAAAATTTCAGTCAACTGTTTTAAAATATTTCAATTTTAATGTCCAGATATATGAGTTGATGACTGAAATCTGAGGCAAAGAAAGAGGTGAAGGCATTTCTGACTCAGGGGTCCATGTGAGCAGTGATATTAGCACACTCATACAAACTGACCACTCACCCTCACTGTTCTTTGCTCAGTATGTAGCTGACACCTGTGTTTTCCTTCCCATTGATTTAGGACCTGAGCAACCTAGAAAGTCATTCTGGGAGTCCCACAAAGCTATCCTTCATGGCTTACAGAGCAAGTATTCAGTTTTCATGTAGAATATGTCGTGTCCTTCCTTCCCCTACTTCAATCTCTCTCTGATACATGCTGCCATGGTTTCTAGGCACCTCCTTTTCTGATAGGAAAAACTAGTCTCCTGCAGGGCACTCCTGTTACTTTGTTGAGAACCAAAGTATCAGATGACCTTCATTTGTCACTGGGCAGCCACTCCACTACCATGGGGTACCCATATATCTCTTGGTCACTAAGAATGCCTTTTGGCATGGCTGCTGCTAAAGCTGATGTCCTGGACCCTTTCAAGTATCAACAATTTTATAGTGTTTCATGGCACGACATGGGAAGAGCTCTCACAAGCCACTCTCTCCATTTTTTTTTAATCACCTCTGCCTCAGAAGCTCCAAAGCAATGTTGTCTACCCTCTAAAGTTTAACAGTGTTTTAGTAAATTCATGTTTCAGTTTCATTAATCAGACTCTACTCCTGCTTCTTTAGAGTATTTTGGGGCTCTCAGTAAAAAGACATGGTGGAACAACAGGCATTGTAACTATACTCAGAAGCAACACTCTTCTCTGAATACTTAGGGTCTGTTATGGGATCAAGCTTGGTGGGCCTCGCTCCTTATTCTCCTGTAGGAAGTGCCTCAAGTCCTTCTTGGAAATAAATGCAGACCAATCTGCCCCATAAGTTTACCAAACATGCCTACTCATACATGAACCAATGGAGGCTCAGGCTAAGAGCCATGAAGGCTCATGCTAAGAGCCATGAAGGCACATCATATACACACACCACACACATCCCACATGCACACATGTATGGAGAAAAAGAGAGAGACATTTCCAGACCATAGACCTCCTCCCTTATGTTTGGAAACATTGATTCTTTATTGATGGGTTTATTTCCCCCCACATAATCCCATTATAGACTGAGGTAACAATGATCATCACTTCCAATTTTGAAAAAACACATGATGCTTATAGAATGAGAATTGATGATTACTGGTTGTCTCATTTTTTGGCACACCAAAATACCATATCTACTTAGTTAAGCACTTAGGATTCTAGACCAAATGTCTTCCCAGTAGTCATACCCAACACCTGGAGTTAAATGGTATCAAACCTGAAATCAAGAAACAATGACACTGCTCATTGGAAATGACCATAGGAAAAAAGGGAGATACACCGCAGAAATCATACTGAATAAGATGGGGACGTAAACAGAAACTCTACATGCCATGGACTATAAAGTCCATGTGTAAATATTCTCAGAGTGGTGAAAAGAAAGTAGGAAAGCAAATTTTCAAAGTGGTCATGAGTCTATCTCACTCTTGTGATAGAAAGTTACAGTTATAATAAAGTGATGAAATAAGAAAGATTTGAAATTAAACAGATCCAGATTCAAATTCCACCTCCACCTATTCCTTACTAGTAGTGTGATTTGGCAAAGATATTTAATTTTTTTGCCTTCATTTTATCATCTGTAAATATGGATAATATCTACCTTGATGGAGTAACTATTTGGGGGAGATTAATTAAAATAATACATGTAAAATGTTTAGCATGATGGCCAGCTCATATTAAACATTCAAGAATGGGCTTGTATCACTATCCATACAGCACAAAACTGCCTGACATTGAGTGTCCTTAGCTGACTTACGTAAGTAAACCACAAGGATGTAACAGAGCCTACAGCAAAGTGCATAAGCCCTAGAGGCACAGACTGAGAAGAAATCCTGGCTCCATCACTTTCATTCTGAATGTCCTGGAAAATTGGGCTCAGGCTTTGTCCTCTGCCTTTAAAACATATCTGCCTTGTAGGTCATTATAGGGATATAGGGAATAAGTCATCTGAGGTACTTACTAAGTTTTGAACATAGTACTACTATTTTTACCTACTTCTTTCTTCATGACTGCACAGATTGATGAACATAAATTTCCATTACCTATCTTATAAAGCCAACATAATTTGTTGTATAAATATCATCTGTGTTTCTACAAACAGAAGTAAATCATTTTTAATTAACAATAAATTTAAAATTCAAGGGATTCAAATAATGTTCTCCTGAAATTGGGGCACTTGCAAAATGAGGTCAGGTTGATGCTCTCAGTAGCTAATAAAATCATCAATTTTCCACTAGGTGGCAGACTTTGCTAAATAGTTATGGATAAAGAAAAGAAAGTAAAATAAAGCAGTGTGTCTTCCAAACTTGCCCAATAGGTGCCTTTTTGCAACCACATACTCAAATAGCTGTTGTATAAAATATAGATAAATCCAACATTTTCTATAAGTCTTTCTTGCTCATCTTACACTAAGATCATCAACACTTTCCACAAGATACAAATAGAACATTGAAGAGATGAATATCTTTTACCTTGCATGATACATTACCCATATTATAGCCACCCCAAAGGAAATGAGATCATTAAAACCATAACTAAGAATACATTTCTGAATACAAGTGATTTTTGAATACAAGTGATTTGTCACAAAATAAATCTCATTAAAATATTGTTTTAGTGGTAAATAAGGTTTTCTGTTTGAAGTGATCTTAAATATTTACTGATCCTATATGATGGTGGTTATTGAGCTAATTAGAACTCCAGAATATTAGAACTAACTCCAGACAGACACACAATGCTAGTCACTATTAGCCTGGTAAATATGGCCTTGAGAACACACCAGAAATAATAGAAATTCCTAAACAGCAGAGCGACATCCTGACATCATTTTTTACTATTGTTTTCACCACCATTCACACACACACACACACACACACATTCTCTCACACACCTGTTCACATTTGGCTCTGTTAACATTACTAAGTAGATACCCTTATGTATGTTGAGTGTGTATGTAGCTTCACCTACATCCCCAGAGAAATGGGGTTCTGCTTGTTATGAAGCTCAGAATACATAAGCAGAATCCTATATGTACTCGAATTATTTTCTGTTTTATACTGAGAAATACTTGCCCCTAAATTATCCTAAAAGAAATTAGGAAAGATTGTTAAGTATAATTTACAGAAAGAGAAACTCAAGTACCAAAAAAAACCCACCAAAAAACAAAAAAACATTTATTTCTTCTTTAGGGGTCAGTTTACGTTTCTGAAGCTGAATTAAACTACAAATTAGGAATACACGTACAAATATAAACATTTGTATACAAATACAGAAACATTTTTAAAAATGAGATGACATCATATCTTTATCATTCAATCTTCAAAGTTACATATCATAAACACTTTGTTACTATCTAAATAGTTTAAAAATTAGTAATGCATTGTAATGTTCTCCAGCATCACAGTCAAACTAACCACCCTCCATAACTACATATCATTTAAGGGAGTTATTTATCCCCTGCTCACCCCAGGGTGATCATGCCACAAACTAAAGCTAGAAAGATATATCATTTCTTGTAGGAGACAAGGCATATTACAAGATGGAATTTTCTGCCTCTGCCAAACCATGGTTTCTTCTGGTGCTAGATTTCTTCCATTTTCTAAATATAGTAGTCAGTATCTACACGGATAATCACCTAAATGTACTCAAATCTCTGTGCAAAGTAAATACATCTGAGGTGCATTCTCAAACCTCATGAATCTAATTTATTTCCTTATTTAGCAAGGCAAGACTATGTCTTTCATGAAAAAGACTAGGTCAAAGAGAAATCCCACTGGTACAGGGGAGACTGGGGAAGGGCTGGCCGTCCCATATGGTCCCAGACCATTAATTTATAAAGTTTTCCACAAATTATTTTTGTCAGCTTCTTCAGAAAACAGAGGAAATAAGTGACTGTCAGATGAGTCATGTCAAGTCACACCCTAATAAAATTCATGACAAGGAATTATATTACATGGGCTTCTAACATCCAACATACCTCACAGAAAATAGGTAAAGGAAAGGATCCTTTAGTAAGGTTCAACCACAAGGAGGATACTTTTGTAAGCCCTCTTTTCCCCAGTGATAACCAAAGTCAGAGTCTCTGAGGTGGGAAATTGCCCACAAGCAGTATTTTCCCTCCTTCTCTCACTTCTCTCTATCCCACATTCAACTGCCAGGAGGCTAAGGGCTGAGCCTGTGCCCTCCTTACTTTGGCTATTACCTGTGCTCACCAGCTTCACCCTGGCTAGGTTGTGCGCACTGTAACATCTCAGTATAATCCCCATTTTCTAAATATGCCAATGAGCCTTTTTATGTCAACCTAGGACTAATTTCTTGCATTAGTAAATCCCACTTGGTTTTGTTTTGCTCAAATGAAACATTTTAAACTTGGTGTCTTGTTCTTGTCTTAGCAACGATTCCTGTCCCTGGGCTAGAGGGAGTCTTTTAGTCAGTGACTAAAGTTCCTATTTCCAGATGATCCTTTTGGCTTGCAGGACAGGAACTTTCCATTTTGTTTAGAAGAGTCCTAGCAGTTGGCCTTTGGGTAGGGACTTTATTTTCCTTCTCCCATTTTTACCACATTGTTCTGGTGCCAAATGCCCTCTGCTGTGTCTGAGGAGAGCACCTGTGCAGTCTGACTCACGTTATCAGCATGCAGGCTCTCCCTCTCCTGACAGCAGACCAGATCTCACACAGGTCTAACTGTGACTAGTTTCCACGCAGACCTGTGTAATGACATGCCTCATACATGATCCTCAACACTACCCACTTGTCCCAATGGGTGTGTTAACATGTCCTGACTCTGATTTGTGTGATGTGTGATGAGCCCCCCTCGACATGCAGTGGGAGACTGCTCAGTTACACATCTATAATCCAAATTCAAGTTTGTTTATTTTCCAAGCATAGTGAATTACTGTTAAACATTTTAAATGGATTTTAAAAATACACGCTTTCGCAGATTATATTCTGTTATAACTACCAACAAGTAAATTGCAAAATAACACTCTTCACTATTGTGAACAGACTGTATAAAATGAAAGGAGGAAATAAAAACACATAACCATTTGTGATTTCTCAACTATATTATAACTCTTACGAAATGTGCCTTTTGCAAGAAATGGGAAGGAAAGGGCAAGGAGGACTCCTTTTTCAATAGACCAGGTGCCTAGATCTGAACAACCGCTCATTAAAAAAGTAGCAAACTCAGAAAACTTGTTCTGAATTATACTCCAGTTTACAATTTGTGGAGGAATCTAATGCATATTCATATTTTTCAGTCTCCTACCAATACTGCTCTTTTTAACGTAAAGATGCATCTAAATTCCTTTCTCTAGTATTTAAATTAGTGATTGTTGGAAGAACAACAAAGGAATCATTGAAATTAGCTTAGGAAACCTGTGAATTTTTCCCTATACCCCAGCACCTGGTCTTTTCTCATCCTAAGATTAAGAAGTTATGCAGTCTGACAATGCACTTTCCTCTTACAAGTCTTGACTTCATCACTGTTATTTTCTTTTTCACTCTTTTCTTCCAGCACCTGTTAGAAACAAGGGTAGAGTGGTCTTATTGCAAACTTGTTTTTTCCTTAATCTCTAAGTAAAAGGTGGGGGAGGAAAGTCTGGAATGGACACAGATTCTTGGAAATACGGTTGAAGATTTACTTTTAAAATGAGACATTACTGAGTATTTTTAGATTTAATGCCATATACAAAATCAAAGTATTTTTGATGGTTACTAGACTAGCTTCTTGAAACTTTAACCAAGCAGTGCTTATAACAATATACTTTCTTTGAAAACAATCCAGTAAAGTAGTGGCTATCGAGATGAACAGATGACTTTGTACTAAAAAAAATAGCACCATATAAAAGCAGTAAATATTGGAAATGAAATAATTGTCTCTAAAGGCCCATTCATGGTTTTTTTTCCATAAAAATATATAGTGACATATTAAAAGATAAAAACTCTTGACGAATGTATTTGTGAGAGAATTTTTCATGGTTCCTAATGACAGCTCCCTTTACCCCCCCATTCCCCCATTCCCATCCGCTATCCCCCATGCCCCCCCCGCAGCAGGTTCCCAGTTCTTCCATAAGCAGGTCTTTCATGGGCTACAAAGCATTTCTTTTCAGCCAGGATAGCTAATATGATGACATGATTACTTAATTTCCACCAGGAAGTGCAGCCTCTGGCTTTGTTGAGCCTCTAAGACATGAAGTGCATTCCCAGCATTCAGGACACGCGGCAGGCAGCCTGAGCCGCTTTACAGACAGAGGGAAGCCCCCACTGTGCGGGTGCCCTCCTCACTCACAGGGCTTTTGTGTTCGGGCTTCTAACTTCCCTTTTCAAAAGCCAAGAGTTAATTGTTTGGTCTCTGTACAAGTAAAATCTCTCCAAATGCCACTTCCACATATAGTCTCTCATTAACACCCGAGGCTGACCTGGGATCTTGTAGGACACCCTTTCCTGCCTCTAGCGAACATTGTGTCCCATTGCGTTTGCTTTATCTGACATCTGGAAGCCAGGCCTGTTTTAGAAATCACAGTTCTTAGGACTTATCTAGCACGCAGAAAGCACGAATAACTGGCAAAGCTAAAGAAGTGATACTACCGCTCTTGAAAAGACTTAAGCATTTTTTTCCCTCTCCACTGAAATCCCAAAGAACAGCCCATTCTGAACCAGAATAATTTAGTCTGACAACAGATTCTTCCTCTGTTCACAGCTGTCCCAGAAGGAGGAGCTGAAATCTGAACCTCTCATCTGTGATTGGCTCCTTCTTGCAAAAGAGAGGAAAAAAAAAAAACCCACCCAGCCAAAACCGGCTCAGTTCGTAAAGAAGCCAGGCGACTTCAGAGGCGCCCGCGGTCTGCCTGCAGCACCTGAGCGCGGCCCCCGCCGAATCCCCTCCGGCCGCGATGCTATAGGGCCCGGTCGCGTCCTCCCGCCGGACCGTTATCCGCGCCGGGTGCCCGCCAGACCCGCCGGCAAGATGCCGCGCTCTTTCCTGGTCAAGAAGCATTTCAACGCCTCCAAAAAGCCAAACTACAGCGAACTGGATACACATACAGGTAAAAAAAAAAAAAAAAA
>NW_017731693.1:73539-90002 GCF_001890085.2 Hipposideros armiger
AGAGAGAGAGAGAGAGAGAGAGAGAGAGAGAGAGAGAGAGAGAAGGGAAATTATATCTATAAATACATGAATATAAATATGTATTACAACTCAAATACTATTGCAAAAGAACTAAATACTAAATTGTTTTCCTTTTAAATCGTGTCCTATAAGAGAGTTCAGATTGTTTTGATCATTTAGGATACATTTTAATTCAAGATTTTTAAAACTCAACTGACAAGGAAAACTTCATTCAACTCTTGCAACTTAATTTTCTAAAGCTTGTATATACATGCATAATGAATATATGGAAGATGAGTAACACAATACCTAACTGTTGAATTATCACTTTTTTCATGTACTAAGCTTCTTTCCTTTAGAAATCAGCTTGATTTATATGTATCTTTGTACTTACGGTCATAAACCTGCAAATAACCCATGCCTAAAATGGAAAACTTTTTTTTTTGTATCTTTAAAAGTAAAGTATAAGTTTTTCCTCCTCAATAGGGATTGTGAAGGCACTCGCTTGGCTACACTCCCTGACTACAGTCTGCTATAGCTCCTGTCACACTATGTATGTAGGAGGCATAGATGTACTTTAAGTACAATAAATAATACATAGCAGCAAGGGGAAATGAATGCGTCTTCCTAACAATGACTGCGTCTTCCTAAATAAGTCTATCTTCTTCATTATAAAGTCCTATATGTGTTGCCAAGTAGCTTCTTAGTGTGTGTTTAAAGTTACATTTAACCTTAATCTTCTTTCCTTTCCTTTCTTTCCCCCAGTGATAATTTCCCCATATCTCTATGAGAGTTACCCCATGCCTGTCATACCACAACCAGAGATCCTCAGCTCGGGAGTATACAGCCCCATTACCGTGTGGACTACAGCAGCTCCATTCCACTCCCCACTATCCAATGGCCTCTCTCCTCTTTCCGGATATGCCTCATCTTTGGGGCCTGTGAGTCCCCCTCCTCCATCAGACACCTCATCCAAGGACCACAGTGGCTCAGAAAGCCCCATTAGTGATGAAGAGGAAAGACTACAGTCCAAGCTTTCAGACCCCCATGCCATTGAAGCTGAAAAGTTTCAGTGCAATTTATGCAATAAGACCTATTCAACTTTTTCTGGGCTGGCCAAACATAAGCAGTTGCACTGTGATGCCCAGTCCAGGAAATCTTTCAGCTGTAAATACTGTGACAAGGAATATGTGAGCCTGGGTGCCCTTAAGATGCACATTCGGACCCACACCTTACCTTGTGTCTGCAAGATTTGTGGCAAGGCATTTTCCAGACCCTGGTTACTTCAAGGACACATTAGAACCCACACTGGTAAGAGAAAACATAGACAGGAATCTTAGTCTGTGATAAACTGAAACTCTGGGCTGGCTGTGGGCTTTACATTGAGTAGTGACAAGGTGCTTTTAATGATGGATGATAATTTATAGGTACTTCCTGATGACTCAAAAAGTCCTTGGAGCGTAAAGTGCTCCATTTCTTGTTAACAATCCTTGCTCCAGAGACCGCAAACGGCATCGAGAGTTTGGAAAGTAGGTTCAGAAGGTTTGGTTCCAAAAATCAGTTAGAAAATCAGGAAAGATGTACTTGAATGTGTGTGCTGTGAAACTGCTCCCAATAGTCAGCAAATATAAATGTTGCTATATTAGTCGTTTGTTTTGCTAGATAGTTAGTGGAAGGTTTTCCTATGGTTTTCTGATAGTTATATTCTTGCTGTGATATCTATCGCCACATAGTAAATTGGATAGTTAGGACTGAATTTGCTTTCAATTGTTTTGTTTTTTGCTGCTGATTTTTTTATTATTATTTCTAGCACATTCTGCAGGGAATCAAGGCATTTATCCAGACTTAGTCATAATTTAGAAAGAGGGAATAGGGGAAATATTGGGAAATGCTGGAAGAAGCTAAATATTAGCTTCACCTGCTAAAGCAGAAAGTTTTAATAAGTGAAAGTCTTAGAATTACATGAAGTATTTCTACATGACTGGCAGAAGTAATAATATTCTTAGTGTGATTTTTTTTAATGCAACATTCAAATTTATCTTAAAGGGTGAGATATTAAAATAAGTATCTATTGGGAATTTTAGTCAAGTTTTGCTGCTTCTCATTCTTTTGGCAAAATGTAATTATTCGTAAACGTTATCTGTCTTTCAATTTCCTCTAAAAACACTGACTGTCTTTCTTTTGCCTGCCACCTCCACCCCCAGGGGAGAAGCCTTTTTCTTGCCCTCACTGCAACAGAGCATTTGCAGACAGGTCAAATCTGAGGGCTCATCTGCAGACCCACTCTGATGTAAAGAAATACCAGTGCAAAAACTGCTCCAAAACCTTCTCCAGAATGTCTCTTCTGCACAAACATGAGGAATCTGGCTGCTGTGTAGCACATTGAGTGACGCAATCAATGTTTACTCGAACAGAATGCATTTCTTCACTCTGACTCCAAATGATAAATAAAAGTCCAAAGGCATTTGCTCTTGTGCATACTGACCAAATAATATGTATAGTCACACACACACACACACACACACACACACACACACACACACACTAAAAGCTGCAAGAGCACGGAATCCATGTGTTTAAAGTTAATCCTTTCCATGTGAAGTTTAAAATTTCTATATATTTACAGACAACTATATAGAGAGGATAAAAGACAATGAATGATCTTTCTCTTCAGAGGTGAAGCAAAAAGCACATTGTACCTTTTCTTGCTAAGAAAGAATGCAAAGATTTACATTGCTGCCAAATCATTTCAACTGAAAAGAGTAGTATTATTTTGTAATTGAGTTTGTAATAGGATTTCCTATAGGAAGAGAATCTGCCAGACGCTATCTCAGGTGCCTTATAAAGTATTCCAAGTTTACTTCATTACATATTTAACGTCTGGTTACCAATGTTGAACTAAAGCCTTTTCTGATTACCTGTAATGCTTTAAACCATATTTTTAAGAGGGAGAGGATAAAGATAACAAGAACAAAACACAGGAGAATGTATTAAAAGTGTTTGTTGTTGTTTTGCCAATAAATATGTGCCTTGCAGAAGACGGAAAGACTAGCTTTGAACATTCTTGGTACATGCTCCATGTCTTACTTTTTAAATGAATTTTTTAATGATTTTCTAACATTAATTAAAGATGGGAATAAGTGCAAGAAAGGATTCTTAGAAACTCAGTAATGTACTTAAACTATTTTAAATGCATAAAACAAATGCAATCCATACCACACTCTTTCCAAGTGCCTTTTTTAATTAATTGTATAGTAGATGAGTCAATGTAAATTTGTTTATTTTTATATGATTGAATGAGTTTTGTATGAAAGTGAGATGTTGTGTATAACTAATGCATATAAACAGCGTGAAGACTTGTGAAATCGATGTTTCTTTTTAAAAAAACAATGTTCAAAGTCCTTTTTTACAATAAACATTTTTGATTTAAAATCTATTGTTTGTATACTATTTTCAAAGACTTTACTTACTTCATGATTAGTGCCAAACTGCTACATAAAGAATTGTTCTCTTGTTAATAAGAGAAAAAGTTTATTATGAATATCAAATGTTATTTTATGTGTTAGCTTATTATAAACTGCCAGTACTTTTTCTTTACTCTTAAGATAATATTGTTACCTTCAGAAAGGCATCATAATGGTAGTTTGTTAGTATATCCCTTAACAAAAATCACACTTTCTGAATGCTAAAAATATTCACATTATTAATAGTTAGGAATACTCTTCAAGACTTTTTATTTATCATGATTTTACTATGTTGTCTTTATGAAATCAAATTATAATCACTCATTATAATTATCATATTGGCTACTGGGACAGTTTAAGATTTTTAAAAGAAATATTATTTAATGAGGTGCCAGAAGGAAAATAGGAAATCTGAATGAGAAATGGATTTATCACAAATCACACCAGTTGGGAAATTAAACCATTCAAAGAAAACCTCACATATAATAACATAAAATATATGATAGGTTTGATGGGAGCAAGGATAAATAATAGAAAGTTAAGGTTTCTCCTTATGGTAGTTTGAATAAGCCCCCACCCAAACACAATATGTACTTAATAAAATATAGTACGGCCAGCTGTTCCATATACACGCACATGCTTACCAAATGCATGTGTACTAACTCATGTAAAGATGCTAACCATCATAAGCACTGTGACAATTACCAAACTGTGTATTTGAATCCAAACTTCAAACCCATTATGAGGATAGTTCCTGCTGCTGTTAATCATGTCTCTCTGGTTTGCCCAGAACTTGCAAAATTATTTTTCTTTCTAATGTCCTTGTGATACAAATAAAAGCCAGAATTAGTATCTCAAAGATACTAGTTACAGGTTATTTGCAAGTGACCTAAAATAACAATACTATTTCCTTAATGTTCACACACATTCCACTCTATGTTACATTTAAATTTTTAGCCACCATATCAGAGTGGTGTGTATTTGACTTAGAAACCCCTTCAATTTAATATTCTTTTAATTTTTGATATCTCAGAATATGTATCTCAGAGGCAAAATTACTTACAACAGCAACTTGTAAATATAAAATAGCTCATAGCTTGACTAGGCCATTCTTAAGTTATAAAAAAGACCACTTTAGTTAGTGAATATGGTATAGAAATGATTGCCTGAAATTTTCCAGGCCAGCTATTATGTAGAAATACCTTGCAAAGGCAAATGTGAATGAGTCAAACATTCTGGAAGTCATCTGGTTGGTTATCCCCAAAACCAAGTCATCCACATTTCCTTCCCTCATTTGCAGACTAATAGGCAAGTCAATTTTTGGTGTCCAAAACATATATTTCTAAAAGGAAAAGTCTGTTCATTTCTTTAATTTCTTAGAAATTAGCGATAATATTTTTGCAATGTATTTTGACAGTCCTCACCATTGTAACTTTATTTATAATTAAAATATGTTACTTTCATTAAAGTAACATAAGTCAGAATTACTCTACATAAGGTATTAGGATTTTCTATAATTACAGCTCAGTAATTTTTTAGAAATTTTATCATTTTTACCAAGGTCTTGACTAGATGCCTGCTCTCCTGGCTCAAATGTTAGTTGCTTTGAAATACATTTCCAAATTTGCTCTTTCTGAGAACTTTATATTATTTATAAGGTAGTACTTAACTCACTACATAGAAATTGTTTGTTGATACCTTTCTTTTTCACTAGACAGAGCTCCTCAAAGCATAAATTCCTAGAACCAAGCAGTCTCTGGAACACAGACATTAACAAATGTTTATTGATTAAATAAACAGATAAAATAATAGAAATTGGTGAAAATAGCTTATAGATCTTAAATAAATTCAATGTATCTCTCTTTATTGCAAAGACTCTTCATAATATTTGAGAGATCTTCCAAGCAACCTTACTGGTAAATATCCTAACTTAGTGATGACAACCTTCTCCCCTCCAGTAGATTGGATACTCAAAAAAGTGAAGAAGGGGCAAATACAGTGCACATGGACCAGGCTTAATAGACATTCTGAGGGGCTGAATTTGAAAACTGTGGATTTTAATAATAGGTACATATGCTAATAAGCATTCTCTATATCACACTGTCTCATAATAAATGAAACAAATTATAACATGAGACAGTGTGATATAGTAAGAAAAACATCAGCTTTTAAACCCAACATATGTATTCATTGAATAGTTGCCAACCAACTTATTGACGTTATGTCCTTATGCAACTTAGCCTATTGGTGTCTCAGTTTCCAAAAGTGTAAACTAGGAATAAATTCTCAGTATTACAATTAAGTACTAAATAGTCCTTTGCATTAATAGGCCTTATAGATTATAATATTGAGTGCCCAACATTATTATTAAATGCTGAATGTGTACCTGCTTTTGTCCTAGGAAACTTTCATATGTTATCTCCAATGGTAACAATTTCTCTATGAAGTTAGTATTTTACAGGTAAGGATATTAAACTCAGAGAGGTTGGATAATGGAGCCAAGGTAACAAAAGCAGTAAGTTGCAAAACTGCAATCTAAACCCAGATGCTTCTGGCTCCAAAGACCCTGCTTTTTACACTCTACCATGGAAATGAAGAGACTGTTGAACTACACTCAGCACAGTGATGTATATGTTGTAGGTATGTAATGAAGATTTGTTGAAAAGGATGATGCTAATGTGCCCTGAAATTAAACATGTTAAGCATGTATTTAGAAACTTTCATAATTCAGGAATTATATAATAACATATAACAATCTTCAGAGCCATTTCCCATTTTCTTTCTAGAAACCCTCTTGTCTCTGCTTTCTCCAGCATCAGCCCTGTAATAAAGGACACTTTCTTAAGCAGCTTCCCTAAGTTCTCCTGGTGCATGTGGGCCCATTTCCTCTAGTCTGCTCTCAGTGGAGATGAAAAGCAGCTGGTCTCCATCCTCTCTGTACATTAACACTTCATCTTCTGAAGGCCACTGTTACTCCCTCTCACACCCACACTCCTCACCCAAGCTTTTATCTTCCTAGACTAAAAAGTCTTCCAAGCTAAACAGTCATTTCTTTCACCACTAAAATGTGGACATTCTGCTGAATGAGGCAATTATAATTTTGAAAAGTCATAGGCTTCTCTGGCTAAGATTCATATCCAAGAAGTTGTCCCTATTTTAGTTATGGGAAACATTTTGAGCAAAATTGATTTGAGAATGAGTGTTCTGTCATCTAGGGAAGTAACAATTCACAGATGACTTTCTATGATTCTTGTGTTCTCATGAGAGGCAGGTGAGGAAAAAATATTCCCTTTACCTGAGATGGATCATATGGAGAGAAAACCTCTCATTTAATTGTCAGTAGTAAATGTGTATAAACGTGACCACAGGAGTAAATCTATGGCTAAAGTTATATTTAGCCCCTCAGCCCTCCAGGAAGTAATAATTACTTTGTGGAAAGCATGCATGTAAAAAAGCAACAAGTATGGCAGCTTTTCCATTGTGGCGCTTGGCCAGACCCCTAAACAATGAGAGATTAGCAGAGGAAATGGCAGCATATCCATGTCCACAAACTCCAAAGGGTCTGGTGAGGTATTTATAGTAGTGAATGTGAGAGCTGCTGTGAATACAAGATGGGTGTGTTTATGTATTTTGCATACTAGTTCATTTAATTAAGCTCCTCTGGTTATAATGGTCAGTTTAATCCATTCAGCCAGTTTGTTTGGAAATTTGTAGAGATATTTGTGAGGGCCTTTGATTATCACTGAGTAGTTTTCCTAGACAGGGACAGGAGGATGAGCCTGTCATTCGCCCAGGCCCAGTGGTTGGGATGGTAGAGAAGGATGGATGACTTTCTCCACAAGTTTATTTTAGGGCTGGAATTTACTCCTTCTCGAGTAAGAAGCATTGGTTGTTATATTTTCTCTACTACATAGTTAGGAGGTGGCAATAGTTGACTCTGAGGAATGGGAAAGAAAGACTCAGATTGAATAAAATAATGATGCGTTCCCTTAAGAAAGAAAATGAATGGTAATTATATTTTTTAGGAGTTCCAACTTCTGCCTATATACCCATCAGATGTGTAGAGGTTTAAATTTTTCCTATACTTTTATTTAGATTTGGCAGAAAGGACACAATCTTGCTGAACTGCAGGCTCTGAGGTCCTGTGCTTGTCAAATCTCAATGCTTGCAGGATCACCTGTGGGTCTTGTTGACATCTTGGTTTGGAGGATCTGGAGCAGGACCTGAGAGTCTGCATTTCTAGCCAGCTCCTAGCTAATTTCCATTTTGCTAATCTGTATACCTCATTCCAAGTAGCCAAGTTTTAACCCTAAGCTCAGGGACTAGTTCCATGCGTCTTTCCCCATCTGAGCTGAAGTCCTCATCTAATGCAAGCCAGAATTTCAGGATTGGCAGCAATATAGCAGCAACTGAATTCACCAGTAGGTGGGGTCTGAAATATGTTTGCACTACAAATTCGCCCAGCTGAGGGCAGGGGCAGTGGGATTTCCACCAAAGCCAGCTTTTTTCCCCCCTGACTGCTCTAGTTCCCCACAATGCCATGATCCCTGATCTATAACAATATGACTTGACCTCTACTCTGGTCTTTGAATTTACACTTGAATTTTATGAGTATATCTTCAGTCTTGCCCAATTCCCATGTACTTTTTTAGGGCCCAGAAATCAATACTGGCTCTTTTCAGTCTACCCACACCAAGGAGACTGGCCCTTGCTCTATGCAGAGAGCTTTCTAAGCATGATTACAGTTCAAGCTGAAAGGACTACCCATGTTGATGATACTGGCCATGATGGGAGTCACTGCTGAGAGGCCATTGTTACCATGCCACTGGTCATCCCTCAGGATCTGGTGGCTTCCTGTGTTAGTGTCAGGTAGGTTCCTACCTGAGCAGGGCTTCTTTCAATAATATTCATGGCTACCCTGCATAAGAAAGTGGCTTAGGCTAGTTCTGTATTATTACCTTTTAAAAATATTTGACATTTTGCCCAGTGGACATTATTTGATGCATTTCTCCAATTCTCTGGTTTCTTTTCTTCATCATTTTAATTTAACAAATTATTATTTATTAAGAATTACATTGCATTGCAAATTGGAATTCTTAGGAAAAATTATTTTCTCAGGTTTGATGACAAGTAACTCCTCCCTCTCTTTTAAATGTTTTTATTTCATAATACCTGAACTTACCCAAAATACAATGAAAAGATAGTAGATAATTAAGTTGAGAATTATTTTACTTCATAAGTGTATTATTTAATAAATATATATAATGAAGGATTGTCCTATTTCTTATATTATAGTACAATTTGGTGAAGAGGTTTCACATTATTAGCATACTGGTCACATTCTACTATCTTATAGAGTAAGTTTATTTTAAAACCATGTATGTCACAAAATAAAATGGAGATCACCACATTCTAAGCCTACAAAATCAAAGTGAGGTAAAAGCTTGAATTACAATGAAGTGAATTCAGCAGGAAATAACTAAAAAAATAGGCAAAACAATGTAAGGTCTTTGGAGGCAATATAGTACAAAATGACATAAATCATCACTGTAGTATCTGTTTCTATGTGTTAACATTGGACTAGTGTAGACCTTTTCAATGTGGCCTTCTATCAGATCAAATTAGCCCAGACTTCCTTAATCCAACATTTATTTGTACATGATAACCATTTGTACATTCTGGATGTTTACCAGGAGGTTTATCTCTACCTGAGAGTAGGGTAGAACATAGTTGACCTAAAGACAGCAGACAGTGAGGTCACCTGTAACATTTGCTTGCCCACGGAGCTGTATGTTTCTGCCTTCTCCTCATTGTGCTTGTCCAATGTGTGCTTCAGAATTTGCTCCTAAATACTGGTCATAATTATAAATTATACATTTTTGTGGATAAAAACATTCTTCTGAGTACAGGCCTAAAATACACTACTGGTCCCTCCACTGATGTAGTAGTGACTAATGGTTCCCCTTCCCCATCTAATGCAGCAGGAATGAGGATTATGCCTGGAATCTGCCTTGGCCCAGTGGGGACTAGAGATTTTTTTCAGCCACCTTGTGTTCTGAAAACAAGGAGAAACAGAGAAGCCTAGACCATTTCTATCCAGCATCAGGGATTAGGTGGATTGATGCAGCCTTGTTGCCACCAGAGACCAGGAGAAGAGAGATTTCAGGGGCCATGTGTAAGTTGAAAAGAAAATGACTGTGCATGGATAGGATTGCATCAGTGGCTCTCAAACTTCAATGAGCATCAGAATCAGCTAGAGGGTTAGTTAAAACACAGATTGTTTGTTCAACCCCCAGAGCTTCTGAATTAGAAGGTTTGTAGTGGACCTAAGAAATTGCATTTCTAACATCTCCCTGGTGAGGCAGATACAGCTGTTCAGGGGACACACTCTGAGAAGGACAGGGTCACAGTGATGGGAGGTTGGAAAGGGAGCAGAGACTCAGCTGTCTTAGTTAATTATGTGTTGTAAATCACAATCTATATATAAGTTCAGAATCCCTTCTCTTTTTCATTGTCATTCATTGTATCCTACTATTTACCAGTCAATCACTGCATTAGGCACTCAATGGAAAGAAGCATTAATAAGACTTCTTAGTAAAAAAAAGGAAAAAAAGAACAAACTTATTTTGTGTGTGATTCCAAATTTTTTATAAATCCTTTTAAAAAATAGTTTACAGCATAGGGACTTTGAAAGAGTTTGAAATTAGGCTGAAAAGATATAGTGTAAAATATAGAAGGACAGAGGGTGGGAGCTTCCCTGCTCAACAAAAACCTATTGGGTTGTCGGAAAAGTCACGACGCATTTTTGCAACAGATGGTGCTAGTGCATTTTTAGAAGTACTAGAGTCATTCGCATCTATGTTATTGCTATGTCATGTTGACAGTTCTAGCTTTGTTCTAAAAAAATTGAGCAATTTGGTTAAGTTTTGGAAATTTTACAAAAAGTTGGAGAAGGAAGACCAAACTGTGCATTTTCACCATATTTTACTGTTTTACTTCTGTAAAAGGAAGAATGCGCATCAAGCTTGTGAAAAGTTGCATAAAGTTTACAGTGACAATGCTCTACAACGTCAGTGCCAATGATGGTTCACAAAATTCCATGCTGGTGATTTTGATCTCAACAACACTCCTTGGTCAGGGAGGCCCACCGAGGTTGACAACAAAATAAAGGCATTGATCGAGTCAAACCCATGTTACAGGACATGAGAGATTGCAGAAACATTGAACACCCATCATTCAATCATTCATGACCACCTGAAGAAGCTGGGATACATAACTAAGCTCAATATTTTGGTTCCTAATGAACTCCAAGAATTTCATTTGACATTCATTTCATTTATATGTGTGTATAAACATCTGCAATATGCTCGTTAAATGTGAAGAAAACGATCCTTTTTTGAAGCAACTGATAACTGGTGATGAGAAGTGGATTGTTTACAAGAATGTGGTGTGTAGACAGTCTTGGTCCCCAGGTCATTCGCCTCAAATCACATTGAAAGCAGACACTCATCAGAGGAAAGTTATGCTGTCAGTGTGGTGGGATTTTAAAGGTGTCGTGTTTTTCGAGCTCCTACCAAGGAACCAAACAATCAATTAGAATGTGTACTGTCAGCAATAGGACAGTTTGAATGAATCCATCATCCAGAAACATCCAGAGCTCATTAATCGTAAAGGAGTTGTGTTCCATCATGACAACACAAGATCACACACAAGTTTGATCGCCCGTCAAAAATTATTGGAGTTTGGATGAGATGTGTTGCCACATCCACCATACTCGCCTGACCTTGCACCATCAGACTTCCACTTGTTTCGCTCTCTTTAAAACTCCTTGTGTGGTATAACGTTCAATTCAGATGAGGCTGTAAATCAGAACCTTGTTCAATTTTTCACTGATAAAGACAGGTTCTTCTATGAACAAGGAATTATGAAGCTCACTGAAAGATGGTAAAAGGTTATCGAACAAAACAGGCAATATATCATTGATTGATCTTTGTTCATTATATAAATAAATGACCTTTGAAAGGCATAGAAAAAATAGATCATGACTTTTCCGACAATGCAATATTTACATAAGGGAAAAAAAAGAAATAATAGCTTCCATAGCGATAATGATTACCTTATACAATTAAAATGGGTGAGAATTCAGGCATTTTTTTCATATATTAGAAATTTCAAATTATGTTTTTGATTTTATAAGCTTAACTGAATGAACTTGTCTGTTGTAATTGTTCTTTTACTGGTAGGATGAACACCGATTGGCTACAGGTTTTTCTGCATGAACTTAGCCAGAAAAACCCTCTTGGATTCTGCATTTTAAATCAAAAGATATAAAAGGATCTCTTGTGTTACTGCTTTCATGAGGAAATAAAAAGGCAATAATAAAGAATTACAAGAAAAGATGATTCTAAAATTTAACTTTCATATTTTTTACAATTTAAGAAAATCTTGATGACTCTAGGGCTGAGCTGCTGCCAGTGGGTGCTAGCTAGACCTAGGGCCAGGCCTATGCCTCTTCAGGGGATGCCAGCTCCTCCCTCTGCTCTTGTCAACTATGAAATAGCCCAGGTAATTTTCCATAGAGGTGTCTTAATAGATTTTAAAGGCAACCTCTCTTTTTACAATTTCAAATCTTAACAAAAGTGGGGCTTCATTTTCTTTTGTCCTACAGAAATTGCTGTTGGGCCAGTTGAAATAATTGTTTGCAACAAAACATATATAATATAATTTTTTAAAAAGAAATAATCAATATGGTCATGTTCCAATCCAGGCGGCCATTCAGGTGTTTTTATATCAGCACAGAGAGTAGCAGGAACAGTAGGGCTCTGAAATCAGACTGACCTGAATTCAAGTTGCAGTTTTACCATTTATGTTAGAAGGTGGGTGTGATGTACTCAGTCCTATAATCTATATGGTAGAGACAATTCCTGAATCCAGGTGGGTGGAGGCAAAGATAGTACTTAAATTTATGATTAGCACATGCCACAGTATCATATTCAGTAGAGCTCAACCTATTTTTTCTTAAAGTTGAAGATGGTTTTCAGTTTATACATACCAATACTCAGATGAAAGCAAAAAAATATACTTTTACCCTAAAGAAAACATTAGTTTATCATTATCTATTAGAAAGAGGCATTAGACATTCCTCCTTCCTCTATCAGTCTCTCTCACGTTTTCCTTGTCACTAACATAAAATTACCTAACATGGGTATGGTCAGAGAATCAACCATTTTTTATCTTAATGGATTAAAGTATATAGACAGCATGCTCATAAGCTCATTGCCTCTTCAAAAATAATGCAAAAAGCTGAAAAATTCAGAATGATATTCCTCAGATTTACAAACTTCTAAAATATACAAAAAGCTCTTCAATATCCAAAGAGTTTGGCCAGACCTTTGAAAAATTTCACCTTCTATATAATGCATTTATATAATCTGCACACTTATATATAAGCATAAATTACTTCTGAAATCAGAAAAGAAACATTTTAAAAATAAAGAAAACAGAACACTTTATATCTCTCACTTTATATCCAAAGTTTGACTCATAATATGTTCTCTCCTTGTGCACTTTATTTATTATCTGAGTTTATATCAAAGATAAAGTAATTTAAAAAAAACAAAGTAATTTTCATTTTATCAGGAAGATTAAAATGGCATATAGAAGAAAAATATTTTGAAACAGAGAAAAGGAAGATTAGAAATAGGCTTTTCACTTACATTTTTCATAAATATAATTACTATTGACACCCATGAATTCTGGCTGTCAAAAATTTGACTGACACCTGTGACTGACACTAAATAAAAACAATAAGTTACTAAAACATATTGACCCTTTTGTTGAAATTGAAACAAGTGCACTGATAGATAACTACAGTTGTCTTCCACAAGAATCAGAAAGTCACTATTTATTTAGGTGCCGAGAATCCAAGCTGAGAGAAAGCATAGATGATGGGGCTGGCCTCCACCTGCCACTAAGAGTTACTTGCTTTCCTAAGTATGACCTACGAGGTGTGACAATTAAGCTTGTGAACTTGTGGCAATGATGTTGCTAACCTTTTTGGATATCGTAGGGATTATTCATTATGAATATGTACCAACGGGACAAATAGTTAAGCAAGTTTACTATTTGCAAGTGCTGAAAAGGCTGAGAGAAAAAGTTAGACAACCTGAACTTTTCGTCAACAATTCTTGGCTTTTGCATCATGACAATGCACCAGCTCACATGGCTCAGTCTGTGAGGGAGTTTTTAGCCAGTAAACAAATAACTGTATTGGAACACCCTCCCTACTCTTCTGATATAGTTCCCAGTGACTTCTTTCTTTACCTGAAGATAAAGGAAGGCATTTTATGACATTCAGGACATCAAGGGTAATACAACAACAGCTCTGATGGCCATTCCAGAAAAAGAGTTCCAAAATTGCTTTGAAGGGTAGACTAGGTACTGGCATTGGTGCACTGCTTTCCAAGGGGAGTACTTCAAAGGTGACCACAGTGATATTCAGCAATGAGGTATGGAGCACTTTTTTCTAGGATGAGTTCATGAACTTACTTGTCAGACCTCATATATGCCACCTATAAATCACATGATTTACTCTAACCTTATCCCAAGTAACCAAAATCCTTCAAAAGCAGCACATGTAAGGTCATTTAAGGTCAAAAGGTCACATTTAAAACCTTTAAAATGCAATGATCATCTTTTGTTCTTCATAAACACGTTCTTATCCCTATGTGAATTACAGCACTTAAAATCCTAAACTAGTAAATTTTAATCTAGGAAATTGAAATATATAAGTTCTAAGGCAAATAAAATTTCTTGAAATACGATTTAACATTTAAATAGACACAGATAGTTTTTAGGTTATTCAACCTGAGTGGAAGTTGGATTTGGAAGCTGGTATTCTGTTGGTCTTAAGCATGCAGTTTTTATTAGGAATGTTCTTTACCACCTGTATGAGGCACTCAACCACACAGATGTCACAACTCTCCAGAGAAAATCAGAACAATAATCAAATTAGTTTTAAAATCTAGACAACTCTTAAATAACTTTGAATTAACTCAATTTAAAATAACAAGAAATTTAAAAAAATACTTATAAACAAACAAAAAAATGAGCCGAATATTGACAGCAAAACCACTTAAAGTCTGACATCCAATAACCTTCAGTGTCCAACTTGGCTCTTTCTTATGTTAACTCAGTTAATTCAGTGAAGTACCAAAGTACTAATTCTTATCATTTACAAAAAGGAAGAGAAAAGTGTGACTTGTACTTAATAATGTACCTTGTTTTACTCTTTTTCCAATACAAGTAAAAATATAAAACCTAAAAAAAAATTAAGCAATCACTGGGCTTTTAGATTTAGATTAGCCACTGCTCAACATTAGCAACGATTTCATTGAACACAAAGTGGAATCCAAACCTCAATTTAATTCAGCCAACTCATTTATGGAGAGCATCAGATAAACAAAATAACTCAGTAAACCATATCAAAACTTCAATATATTTTATTGGTTAAAAGGGCTTTTTATATATAGGAATCACAAGATTATATTTTGTCAACTAATAAACACTCAAAAGACTATAAAGAAGTTCAGAACTAATGTTTCTGGTATTCCATTTAATTTATTTTCTATTACAAATAACTTTTTACTAAATGTATATAAGAAGAGCTCAGGAAATGGACTTTTCTACCACAAATATGCCATGGCCAATTTATTAGCCATATTGAAAATTTGTTCCCCCATGGGCTACTCATACAACAACACATGGAGAAAGGATAGGAGAAGCTGTACTAGAGGATCAGTGGATTCTAGAAAATTCAGAAAGTGCTTATTTTGGGGATTATGCAGATAAATTCACGTAATTCTGATCCAAACTGGACCGCTCTGAATAAGAATATCTGATATGGCTGTGGCTCTCAGGTTAGTCCTTGGTGAGGAAGAATTAATAGGAGAGAATTTCTGACCCACTGGCTCAATGCCAAGGGAAATATAAGGTTACTGGATAAGCAATCATGTTCAGTTCTTTATAGTGCTTTCATGGAAGTATTTTTGCAACCAAGATAAAAGATGGCAGAGAAGTCACAAAGCAGAGTTTTGACTTTCTATCTTTCTCTAATATAGCAAAATAAAGTAATTTAATAAAAAATATTATCTTAGCACATGATACCAAAGGCAATTTCTATACATAGTAAGATGTTACCCTAACTTATAATCTTCTGTTGATCTCTCAGTAAGTAAATATTTTGGTTTATTTTATATATTTGTACACTCTAGAAATACTGAACAATTTGTAGTTTCCTAAACAAACTCTATATCCTGAGCCTACCATCTCTAGTACCCACTCTACTTTTATCCATCTGGCTAATTTCTACATAATCTTGAAATCTTTGTTCAACTGCTGCTTCCTCTAAGAAGGCTCCCTTGAATTTCCCAGACTTAGATATGAATACTTTTATATTAATTCTTTAAGGGTAGAGACTGGAATCACATTCTTACCTCCTAAAGCCTTGCATATTCCTGATACCTAAGAGACAAGCAGAAAATTGTTATTGCATGAACAATTATTTTGTCCTAAGTAGACATAACCTAGTAAGAATAACTTAACTTCTCATTTTAAACATGTAAAGATATTATATAATGCCTTAAAGCTGAAACAATGCAAAGCACAGATGTACATCTATGAATAATCAAATAATTGTTGCCCTATGCAGCAGTTAAACAAACTGTCAACACATTACTGCATTTTTCAAAATCCTCATATTCTAACTACCATTTCCACATCTACCCCTCAGAAAATTTAAAGGCATGATTAAACAACAATTCTTTTTTTTTAAGATTTTTATTGGGGAATTGGGGGGATGGGAACAGTGCTGGGGAATTGGGAGAAGGGGAACAGACAAGTTGCTGACGTTTTGTTCTTCAGTCTAGTTGTGGAGGACGTTGCTTCACTGGCCCAACTTGGCACCATCATTGCGCTCTTCCCGGGCGAGGCAGATCAGTC
>NW_017731693.1:90740-100297 GCF_001890085.2 Hipposideros armiger
AAACAGACAGAGAGAGAGAGAGAGAGAGAGAGAGAGAGAGAAGTTATACAGAAGCGTCATCATTGTGTAGAGTCCTTTAGGCTGGCAGCCTTGATGCAATGTTCAGTTTTTGAAAACCCCATTTGGAACATGAGAAACATATGGAGAAACCACATTTTCATGTTGAAATAAAGATAAGTTGTCACTTTTGCTACTCATTTTTAATTTATCCCATAGCCTATTGAGAGAATTTTGCCCAGATCAAGTTATAGAGTATGTTAATAAAAAAGAAAAGAAACCAATTAAAAAGAGAAAGAAAAGCCTCAGAAGTTAGAAAATTGATTTTGTACTATCTATTGGGAGTTTCCTTAACTATCCCCTCCAAATGTGCTTGTTTCATCCCAATGTGTGGGCTCTTGGGAGAAGTTGAGCTGCAGACATTAGGGTCCAGTGCAGCCACAGGACCCTAAACAGGCACATTTATAAGCCTTTATTGACTTTCCATCTACTAAAGTTAAATAATAATTTAGACTTATACTTAATAATGCATGTATTTGTTTTTGACATTTTGAAAAATGTAGTATAAACACAAGGTCTCAGGCTGATGTTCATGAATCATATTTTCTATTTCACACTTGTTTGTTTTCTAAGACCTGTGATTAAAAAAACACAATTTGTAACATGTCCCCTTTGTCAATAGACAGTAATGCATTTTTGTAGAAGTCTGGAACAGGCCTCTGGTATGCAGCTTTCTTATCCTGCAGGTGGCCATTGCAGTAAATTAGGAGACTTATGGCCTTTGCCCAGGACAACCTGGTGCTCATTTGAGGGTGTCCAGCTAAAGAACTACATGGAAAATTTATACATAAATCAATCAAATTGGCTTCATATTTCTTACTTTTTATTCAGCTGACTCAGTGATCTTCTACTACTAGGAAGTCTTATTATTTGCTCATGGTTCTAATGCATTTGTGGAGAAAAAAAATATCAGACATTTTCGGCTTTCGGATTTCATACTCAAGTTTGAATGTGGTTTCATTCCAAAAATACCATAAGAAAGTCTGAGGAGTAGCAAAGCCAGGGGGGAAAAATAGCTGACATTGAGATTCAGTTTTCACCATCCACAAATATTTCTAGAATCCTTTTTTTGGTCAAGGAAAACTTTCTTCAAAGAAAAGCTTAGTCATTGAGGAACCAGATATATAAAAGAAATGAGTAAGAAAGTTTCTTCTTGAAACAGACCTCAATCTTGCCTCTTTGTTTCTTTTCAAGGATCCTCCAAGGAGCTCATTCAGCAAGTTTGAAAACCCGAGTGTGGTTCCTAATCTGTGCTCCAGAAAATATGAGCCTTTTCAAATGTTTCTCAAAGACTCCTCTGGTCAGAAGTCTGTCACATGCTGTATACCATATGTTCTTCTTGCAGTTTCAAAGTTTGCTTTAATATATTGGAAGATTCCTGGAAGTTCTTATACTAAAGAATTCAACATCCCATGGAATATTTAGGTGATGGATATCACCACATACAGTAATACTTGGTTTGTGAGCATAATTTGTTCCAGAAACAAACTACGTGTATGGCAAGACATCACACATTTACCAAGTTAAAATGTATTGGAAATGTTTGCTCGTCTTGCGGAACACTCACAAACCAAGTTATTCACAATCCAACGTTTTACTGTATTTTGTAGATGACCAGCCCCTTGCTTTTCCCAAGGTTCCCCCAAAACACATTCATTGGGGAAAGTTCCTTGGGGAGAACATTCATCTGACCTACTTGATTACTTTCTGCAGGGAAAAGGGTACTGAGTAGGGACTGGGAAGGTGATAGTGGGAAATGCCAGTAAGTCAGTGGGTCCCACGTATGGGTAGCAGAGATTATAAAGAACACAGGGACCAGAACATATGCTGGGTCAAGTTTTCAACAATGAGGTCAATCGGAATAAATGTTGTAATCTCTCTCTTTCTTTATATGTAGACCAAGAATCCTATGGAAAGCCCTCTCCTGACGTTCTTCCATTTCCTCCAGAATCCATCAGCAGCCCCTTTGAAAACCCTAAGGCATAACAATAAATTATATCAACCAAATGATGAGTGTCTTGTCCTCTCAAGAAAAAAAAATCTCAAATGAATCTAAATATTCACCCAAGTAGTCCAGTAGTCTATTTCTAATTTCTGTATTTTTTTGTAAACATGTACAATTAAATGAGTTCTGAGAAGAGACACAAAGAACAACAAATAAAAAAAATTCTAAAAAGTTTTGTCATATTGCTCATACAGATCATGTTAAATCTATGAATATCAACTTAAATGACACTTGTTATCTTGCCTGTCAAAATGAACAACTGGTTTTCTTCTTCTTCTTCTTCTTCTTCTTCTTCTTCTTCTTCTTCTTCTTCTTCTTCTTCTTCTTGTGAATTTTCTTTTACTTTTTAATTTTTATTAAGGAATGGTGAAATGCTTTGGGTAAACAGGTAAACCAAAAACTCATTCTGAGCCATGACCTCAGCCATCAACTGTCCCTTATTTTCCAACATCCTGAAATTTTCTATTTAACTTGGGTGGCTAATTTCACATTTTTTTCCTGGACCTCTGTACTCTGTGGAGTTTGGGACAACATAAAAGACAGGGAGTGAGCCTGGCATCTGCCTGTGATCTCCAAGTTTCTGTCCTGCACAAAGCTGCAGGAAGAACATGGCTGCCCTCTGACAGGGGCTGGGTTGGAGTCTGAGAAATCTGCCTCTGGGAAACTTTAAAAGGAAAGGGAATTATGCACCAAAGCAGATGCAAATGAAGAAGGTTTAATTCACCTTTTCTTTTTCCCAACAGGCTTTTATTTTTAGAAAGTAAATGACAAAATGGTAAAGAAATAATTTATAAGTGTATATATTTATAATAAATTTGGTAACATTATAGAACTAGAAATAGATTAGTGAATATTTGGATTAACTTAAATATATTTTTACCCTCTAAAAAAAATCTGACCCAGAGATAAACATGTTAAAATTCTAATTGTAAAAACAAATAAAAAGATGTCTTTAATGGGGGGATTTACCACTGAAGTTTCAAACTTAAGTGTAATGGGGAGTTTCCAGAACTTGTTGGATATCCATCACATCTAGTAGATACTTTTTTAGAATCTAAATTTTGTTTTGAGAAAAGTATTAAGAAATGAATGATGTCCTTACAACAAGCTCCAGTTATCACTTGGAAAAAATTAAATTTTTTTTTCTGAAAATTCCTGTTGCTATCACTATTTTTTACAGGGTCATTGTTCTTACATACTAACAGAGCTCTTTTCTTTTAGGAAACTGTTAGCTTTAGCTATGAAATAAAACTGACTATCTTACTAGTAATCTATATTAACAGAACACAATGGGGGCGTGGATATCTTTGTAACCCTTAACTTTGAAAGGAGCCTGTTTTTAACATGTTAATGTGGAAACCATCTAAAGCTTGCCTGATAATGAATCTATGACTACTTTTTATACTAAAAACAGTAGAGCTCAACATCAGAGATAATCTGTCATCATTATCACTATATTCCTTTCTACTATCTACATTCTTTTTTTTATTAATCAAAGTTTATTGGGGTGACAATTGTTTGTAAAGTTACATAGGCTTCATGTGTACAATTCTGTAATACATCATCTATATATCACATTGTATGTTCACCACCCAAAGTCACTTTTTCTTCCATCACCATATATTTGATCCCTTTTATCCTCATCTACCAGCCCCCCTCTCCCTTTACCCTCTGGTAACCACAAAACTATTGTCTGTGTCTATGAGTTTTTGTTTCTTCATTTGTTTGTCTTGTTCCTTTGTTGCTTTCAGTTTTATATATTACATATCAGTGAGATCATATGGTTCTTGACTTTTTCTGTCTGACATATTTTTCTTAAAATAATAATCTCAAGATCTATCCATGTTGTCACAAATGGCACTACTTCATTTTTTCTTACGGCAGAATAGTATTTCATTGTGCATATATACCACATCTTCTTTATCCAATCATCTATTGAAGGACATTTGGTTGTTTCTATCTAGAGAAAACTTTTAATTAATTTGCTGAAATTTTCTACTAGCATATTTTTTACCAGGCATTGTAAGTTTAGAGGTTGTCTTCCATTTCATTTATCATTTTCAGAGTGAACACTCTGTGAAACACTGACAATAGGAAACTGCACAGACAAGTGCTTCAATAGACTGTTTTCACATCATTTTTCTACATGGAGTCACATGTGACATGGATTAATTCATAACTTCCCCAAAGCAATAACGCTGTCAAAGCTCAATATAATAATACAACAATTAGATTTCTGTCTCCATGAATCACTGAAAAGGAAGTTGTGCTGTACATTCATTTTCTATAAAAACAGACCACCATATCCATCCTGAAATTTTCACCCTAAATTTAACATACTATTTGCCTAATGGGAAAAATATTCAATTCATGGCTACTTTTATTCTTTATAATGTACATTTTTTTCAATATAAGTACTCAAAAGATTAATATTTTGTAGTGATCTTCCTTTGCACATAGATACCAAAGGATAGTGGACCTGTTCTTATACTTTATCTATTTCATTTAATTTTGAATTATACATCTCAAAGAACAAGTAGCTTAAAACCTCTTTATTGACTTAAAAAACAAACAAACAAGAGAAAGGTAATGGAATTATAAAAGGCCAATATGTTCACAAACATTAAATTATTTTACATGATACCTGTTTGTAAAATAATTTCTTTTATAATAACATCCAACTCTTCAGAGACTTTCCTGACTTGATTCTGCAATCCAGTTTGAATCTGTACTTAATACAGATTCTGGCCTTGTTTTCTTCTCAACAGCAGTGACCTGAAACTGTGAGGAAAAGAGCCTTCCTTTCCTATAGTAGAGGTTTGGAATGAGCCACCCCAATATGTGCATCAGTGATATGTGGATTATTCTGAGCTAAAGGCAACTAAGACCCTGTGGACTCAAGAACTCAAGAGAAACTTTTGTCCCCCTACATCTTTTACTATCTAGAAGAATTTAAATAGGATTCTAGTCCACCATAAGATTAAAACCAGAAATGACATTTTACCTATCTATATGGTAGGGCAAAGTACTAATTACTGAACATGTGCTCTCCCTGCAATTATCTTCTGAAGCCCCAAGTCATTGTTCCTCATCCCTAGATAAGAATGTCTTATATACCTCAACTTCCCTCTCTGTCTCTAAAATTCTCATGTTTGTGGGTCTCTGACTCTCTCATGTGTGTGGGGTTCATATATATATATATATATACATATATATTTTAAATTAAATATTTCAATATTAAAATATTAATATTAAAAGTGGCAAAACTCAACTTCAGAGATAATCTACCATCATTATCACTATATTCTTTTCTCCTATCTACATTCTAATTCTGAGAAAACTATTAAGTAATTTCCTGAAATTTTCAACTAGCATAATTTTCACCAGGCATTAGAGGTTGTCTTCCATTTCATTTATCATTTTCAGAGTGATTATATATATATATATATATATATATATATATATATATATATATAAATGAATGATGTAAAAACAAGCTATTGAAGCACTTGGGTGTAACTGTGCAGTTTCCTATTGTCAGTGTTTCACAGAGAGTTCACTCTGAGAATGATAAATGAAATGGAAGACAACCTCTAAACTTTCAAAGTCTGCTTGCTGCCTGGAGTGTGATTAACCAACATGTGTCACTGTGACGAGCAAGTGGAATCAATGGAATTGCCCATCCTGTGACTAATTGTTGTGCTTTCCTGCTATGAGATCCCAGAGAACCTGAAGGAGGCCCTACTTACAATGACAACATTTTTTTTCCAGGCTATTCTTTTGTTCCCTTCAGGAGAGCTCCACATGGACAGAATTAAGCCATACTACTGATTCTAGTTACAGCATTTTAAAATCAAATAACCCACATGATCTAACAGAGGATATTTTTAAAGCCTCCAGAGATAAACAACTTTGAAAATTATTAGAAATGTAGTGTTCAAACTAGACTTTTTGTTCCCATGAAACATAAATGAATCTGGCTCTAGCACCATTGACAGGTGAGCTTGCTTGCTGGGTCCAAAGCTACAGTAATATGTTTGCACAAGGTAAATTGCTTATTCTTCAGCCCTACATTTTGTATTATCCAATATAACTGTATGCTTAATTTAGAAGTGATATAGTAACCTGCCTCAAAGGAAAAATGTCTGCTCTGACCACCTTCCTGCTCCCTTCCCCCAGTCCCATGCAGTGGTGGTCACTCTCCTTAGGAGCATTGGAAACTTTCCTTTTCTCTGAGTTTATAAGTCAAATGCCTGTTTTCTTGTGTGCTTACACACATAAGGACTCACAAGCATCTTAACTTCAGGGGCTGTAGCTAGGAAGTAGGTCAAATCAGCAACCTAGTGTTAGCAGGACATTCAACACAAAGGGATTTCAATTTATTCAATCACAAATTGTAGATATGGTATCAAATCTTACCCCACCTCATCCCAGATACACACACTTCAGATTTATATGACAAAAACCAGTCTCTACAATCCTCAGAATCTTCTAATTGACCTTACATGAATATTATATGTAGTCTTGTTCCCAGAACTTTTTATAGTGAATAAATAGTATTTGATGCATTTGCATTATGAATTCAATTTAGGAACAATGACACAGGAGAGCAAATGACAGTAGTAAGAATGAGGCAGAATGTTCAATTATCCATTAGAGTAAGTGATTGAATTGCTACTTGCAGGACATGTGTGTGTGATATATGCATGAGTGTGAGAGAATGTGTTTGTGTGCTGAGTGTGTGTGGTATGATTGTGTGTGAGAGTGCATGTGTGTCTATATGCCATGTATCAAAAAGATGTGCCAGACTATGCAGTTACAAACTATAACTAAGCCATTAGCAAAATAAGCAAAATGTACCTTTGACATCATGTTTTTCATTAATTTACTCACTTATCCATCTATTAAACAAATACTTATCCAACAAGTATGTGTCAAGTGGTTACATCCCAACAAAGAAATAATAAATGTATTGATTGTCAAATGTGGTTCAAAATACTTTAGCACAATAAGTTGTTTTATTCTTATGAAAATCCTAAGAGGTGAAGCTATTATTATTTCCATTATACAGAGGGGAAAACAGCACAGACTAAATCAATTGCCATGTCACAGAGCTAAGACTAATGGGAGTAACAGAGCTATAGCCTTACTCCTTGCATTAACTTGGGATACAGAGCACCTGGCCAGACCTTCCTCCCTATTTGCTGTTTTGAGCCCCATGCACAAATGGTGGCTGTCCAGTGCCAGTGCTTCCCATTTGATATTCTTTTCTGAGGGTTAGATTCTAAATGTAGGCCATACATCCAGGTACTTCCCTCTCTCCCAGTTTGCATGTTGAATTTGGAAAAATGTGTAGATTATTATAATTTTGTAAGCATATATTACAAATGATATTTGTTTCTCTTAAACAAATTACGAAAAGTAAAGCTCTTGGAGGCCCCATGACAAGCAGAACAGAGTGGGGCTCTCAGAGGCCATGGCAGCATCTGGCTGGGTGTGAAGCAGCAATCATTACCCAAAGGGAGCACATGTTCACAGGAAAGTTTGGACACACTTCTCTAAGGCTTCTAGGGGAAAGCAGCCACTTGAGAGTAGGCCAGAGGAGTAACTGCCCCCTCTAACCACTCACACAGACCTACCCTTCTATACATTGTGCATATGTAGTTATGCCTTAACAGAGAAGATCCCAACCAAGCTTAGGAAGCCCTAAGATTTGTCTGACTGCAAAAATAAACAAACAAACAAACAAATACAGGAAGAGGGGTAACACTATCATAGGCTACTAGAAAAAATCTTTCTGCTCTGGTAAAATCTTCCTAGTGACCACTACGCAGAGGCCAAACCTAAGTTCAGTCATGCCACTAAACTCTTCTCAAATCTCCAGTTTGCTTAGAAAAAAGTGCACGGCACCTACTCTTGCAATACAAGTGCTGTGCCCTTGTCTAATTACCTCTCTCTGCAATGACTGCCAAAGTGCACACAAGTCTTTTTTCCCGCTCTGGGCCTCAGTTCATACAATCTTCTACCTCGCTTTCTCCATCAAGTCATCCTGATTCATATCCGCTACTCAGAGCAGGCATCACCACCTGGAAATCATTCTTGACTCTCTCCCTTACCCCTAGGACAGATCAGGTCCATTTTATTGCTTCACATTGCTTTGTGTTATCCTTCTGTATAAGAGTTTGTTTGATACAAAGGTTAAATTAAAGGTCAAAATAAACTTTAATTATCTGTGTTTATGAATTAATAATTGTGTAGTCTAGTGTTTTACAATATTGGCTTTGTTGAGCCCTAGAAATTGTGGGTTCTAGAACGTTTTAATGTATTTCACTTTTGATTACAATCTAAAAATATATTTTATCAGTTATAAAAACCTCTCTGTCATAAGTTAAATTTTGACTTGAAAGATATATTTTTAGAATAAAATTTCAGTTTGTTAGGTACTTACTTCCAAATTAGATTTTTTTTTAAGTAATTAGGTTCCTGGCACCAGGCGAGGAGGGTCTGCAAGTCATGGGTTGCTCACATTTTTCCTTTAAAAGGAAAAAGTTGGATATTATCCAAGTTTCGAAAAATATTAAAACACTAACTATAAACTTAACTAGGTAAAGTGTATTCATAGAAAAAAACTAAAGAGAAACATATTAAATATCTAACATTGTATATTTCCAAAGGGAGCCATGGGTAATTTGTTATTTTCATGTTATAAAATGTGCTTGATTTATGTTTGAACTAGGGGGAAAAAAACTAAACTTTAAAACTATGTCAGCTGTGTGTGATATATACGACTTACATTTGACATTACATTACAAATGACATTACATTATGACATTACAAATAATGTTCTAAATTTAGCTATCAAGTTACCAAGCAAAAAATTTTAAAGTCTTCTATTAATAAGAAAATAATTAATAAATAAATAAATAAATAAATAAATATTTTTGAAGAATCTAAAGTTCTATGATTTATTTCTTCGTATAAATGTTCATACATCTGAAATTGTTCACATTAAAGAATTCTCAAAGAACATATTTTGGATTATCTAGAAAATATAACAAAAACAGTCTCCAGCACATTCATATTACATAGTACACTATAACTAAAATAGGTAATTCCTGATGTCTGGAAGAGGCTTTGAAAGAACCTGGACAGGGGAAGAGGGAGGGGCAAGTAAGTGGGAAATACAGGAAATAAAATGAGCAATGTATTGAAAATTGTTGAAGTTACCTGTTGGGGAAATCAGGTGCATTGTACTATTTGATCTACTTTTGTGTATGTTTGAAAGATTCCATAATAAATATTAAAAAAATAAAAGCACAAAACCAAACAAAACTAGGCACTCAATGAAATATTATTATCCACTCATCAGAATGGCTTTGAAAAAAACTGATGTTACCAACTGTGGTCTATCTAGGACATAGAGCTCTGAGAACTCTCAAAAACATCAAATCTGTTTAGGACACAAATACTTTTTTTTATTTTTATTATTATTATT
>NW_017731693.1:100717-102304 GCF_001890085.2 Hipposideros armiger
CTTGCTGATAAACATGCATCACTGATGTAATCATTACTTGTACAGCACAAATGATTGATCTTTTTATCATGTTGTATGTACATCATAAATCTCTATATTAATATGTATCAATATTTCATACATTGAAAGAGTTCAGTATGACTGAGCTCCGAGCAATGAAAGTTTTCATATATTTTAGTCCATTTATTTAAAATGTGATAGAGTCACCAGCAGTTTACTAATTTTCTTTCTATTTAAACAATGTTGCTTAAGCAATAAAACAGATGGGAATATAATGCTCTATTATTACAACGTATTACAAGGTTCTGATATAATTACAGAGCATTATGACCAATTCTAGACTTGAAAATTTATATTGCATTATCATGTTAAAATATTATTATTATTTTTGATAATTTAATATAGTCATTTAATTTTTGTTTTTTTATTTTTTTATTAGTTTCAGGTGTACAAAAAAATGCAATAGTCACCCTTTTCACCCCTCACAAAGTGACAACCCCCCTCTCCCTACCCACTAACCCCCCTCCTGATATCATACATATCTACTACAATTCAATTGACTCCATTTCCACACATACTCCACATCCCATGACCATATGTGTGTGTGTATGTGTGTGTGTGTGTGTGTGTGTGTGTGTGTATATATATATACATATATATATATATATATATGATTATAATCGACTTGGGCCGGCCAAGTGGCGCAATGGTTAAGAACTGGCTTGGGATGCCAGAGGGCCCCGGTTCAGATCTCACATATGAGGGCCAGTGACATTGCCCTTTACAGCTAAGATGCTGAACAACAGCTCAACCTGAAGCTGGGCTGCCATGAGTCGCCAGCGTCAGCGTAGTCTGTAGCCCCTGTGGCAGTGGGTTGCCATGGACTACCATGTATAGCCAGCAGCCAGCGTGAGTGGCTAGCAGCTGCAGTGAACGGCCATCCAGAAGCCAGTGACTGATCTGCCTCACCCGGAAAGAGCGCAATGATGGTGCCAACTTGGGCCAGTGGAGCAAAGTCCTCCACAACTAGACCGAAGAACAAAATGACAGCAACTTGTTTGTTCCCCTTCCCCCAGTTCCACAGCACTGTTCCCATTCCCCCAATTCCCCAATAAAAAAGAAAAAAAAAGATTATAATCGACATACAATATTATTCAACATCAGCTTCAGATATACAGTGTGGCAGTCAGGCCTCTACACTGTCTATGAAGTGGTCTCCCTAACAAGACAAGAGTCCCTCTGGCCCCCTATACAATATTCACTACATTATTAAAATATTCTTTTATTTGAATAATTATGACTGTTTTCTCTAATCTTGTAGGTCTAACATTTTACATACAGGCTTTATTTTCACAATTTTAAACATATGCATAAAACACTAGAAAACATGGATAGATGCATGATATCTGACAATTAAGTTTGTGAACTTGCCACCATGCGTTTACATGGGCAGCACTGTACAAACAGCTTGGTAAGGTCTTTTTTTTGTTTTGTTTTCTTTTTCTTTTTTTAAAAAATAAATTATAAATCAGAATTATATTCCTCGAATATTGTAGTTACGTATTTATGCTGTCTAATCCCTTCCCT
>NW_017731693.1:103244-104448 GCF_001890085.2 Hipposideros armiger
TCCCAAATGGTACGATTTCATTCTTCTTTATAGCAGAGTAATACTCCATTGTATAAATGTATAAATACTCCATTGTATAAACCACAGTTTCTTGATCCATTCATCTACCGATGGGCATTTTGGTTGTTTCCAAGTCTTGGCTATTGTGAATAGCGCTGCAATAAACATAGGGGTACATATATTTTTTCAAATTAGCATCTTGGGTTCCTCTGGACAGATACCCAAGAGTGGAATTGCTGGGTCATACGAAGGTAAGGTTTTATAACCTTAGTATAACGAAGGTAAGGTTTTATAACACAGCTGTGTTCGTGTCGACATGTGACGGTGTCTTGCTGAGTGGCATTCATTATTGTTGTTGTGTGTTTTTGTGTGCCATCACAAGAATGTCTGAGCTTGAATTAGAGCAATATACAAACATTAAATTTCTTCTTAAACTTGGCAAGAGTGGAAGTGAAATCAGGGACTTGTTTGTCCAAGTTTATGGAACTAATGCCATGAAAAAAACAGCAGTGTACAAATGAATTAAACATTTTTCTGAGGGGAGAGAACACATCACTGATGAAAAGGGTTCAGGGTGGCCAGTAAAGAGCAGAACTGATGAAAACATCGCAAAAATTTGTCAAATTTTGCGTCAAAATCATAAGCTGTGAGAAGCATAGCAGACCAAGTAAACATCGATAGAAAAACAAGAAAATCTTAATTGAAAATCTTGACATGAGAGAGGTGTGCAAATAATGGTCCCAAAGGAGCTCATTATGAACAAAAGCAAAAGAGAGTCAAAGTTTGCAAGACCTTTTGGAGAGAAAAGACGATGTTTTGGGCCATGTTATCACTGGTGATGAAGCTTGGGTGTACCAATAGGACCTTGAAGCAAAACGTCAAAGTACACAAAGTGCACATTCTTCATGACCAAAAAAGTTCCGCTTGTCTAAATCAAGAGTAAAAATGATGTTGCTAACATTTTTTTATATCATAGGGATTATTCATTATGAATTTGTACCAACAGGACAAACAGTTAACGAAGACTATTCGGAAGTGCTGAAAAGCATGCATGAAAAAGTTAGACAACCTGAACTTTTTGCCAAGAATTCACAGCTCTTGCATCATGACAATGCACCAGCTCACAAGGCACTGTCTGTGAGGGAGTTTTTAGCTAGTAAACAAATAACTGTATTGGAACATCCTCCCAACTCACCTGATCTGG
>NW_017731693.1:104903-116089 GCF_001890085.2 Hipposideros armiger
GTGTGTGTGTGTGTGAGAGAGAGAGAGAGAGAGAGAGAGAGAGAGAGAGAGAGAGAAAGTGAAAATTTATGTGACCACTACCTAGATCAAGAATCAGCACAATGTTAGGAGCCCAGAAATTTTCATTGTGATTTGTCCAATCATTATGACCACCTTTCTCACCATAAGTAACCACAATGTATATTTATAACACCAGTTTGTTTGCCTGATTTTTTTATAACTTTATATAAATATAATCATAGTGCATATATTCTCTTGTTTCTGGCTCCTTTATTTGAACATTGTTTGTCATCCATCCTACTGCTGAATGTAGATATTCATCTTATTTTAGTGCATTTTAGAACTTGTTGTATGCATATACCACAAAATACATATCTATTTTGCTGCAATAGGCTTTTGACTTATTTCCAATTAGGAGTTATTATGAAAAATGTTGCTATGAATGTTCTTGAACAGATCTCTTAGTGCCATGTGTATGCATTCTTGTAAGGTTACATATGACAAGGAACGAAATTTTTGAGTTTGTCTGGGTAATGCCAAACTTTTTTCCCAAGTGGTCCCTATTAAAATGTAAATGTGAAACAACTCATGGCCTACAGACCCACAAGAGCCAGGAACCTAATTTGAGAATAATTTACTTTCAAAATTAATTTGATAGTAATTTACCTAAGAAACAAAATTGTATTCCATAAATATATTTTCCATTGAAATTTATCACTATAAAGAGAAGTTTCTATAACTGAATTTTCTAGTTTTTCATTATGGATGCAATTGAATTCTCTACTAAACTCTGAAGTCCTCAATAGTTTTCTTACAGAGCAAATGACATTTTATGGCAAACTTTCTTTTCTAAAATTTTAGAGAAATACATAAAACCACAGTAGTATGAGATGTGCTTGTGGTAATGAAACTATAGTTAAGTTTAAATATCTATATGATTGCTATTCCTTTAAGTTTACCATTTTGGGAAACTTAGGCATTTACAAAAAGAGGATAGCATCAATTAAGTAGTGAGACATGTAGTCTCCCCAAGTGAACAATGGGAATGGCTGACTTAAATGACATTTGGGTAGCTCACATCTCCGTCTTCCAAGCACCCTCCACACTGCTACCATAGTGATCTTCTAAAAAACAAAGCTAATTCCATTACTCAACTGGATAAAACCTTTCAATGGCTTCCCTTTTATCCAGGTCCAATTCTGAGCACATTTATCCAACCCACAAAGCCTCTACAACTTGTCTTCAACATGTATAGCCAAGATTGTTTTTATCCAAAGCTCACTGTATAAAATGCTATGTGCCCAGCACTTTTCTGAGTTACAAATATTAACTCACTGAATCTTTGTGCAAACTTTATGAGATGGGCACCATTATTTATATCCTCATTTTTACAGATGAGGAAATTGAAATACAAGGAGGAAAAGCCTTGCCTCAAGTCACACTGGGAGGAGGGCACACCCGACCCATTTGATTCTGGGGGAAGGATTGCAGTTACCATCTGCCTGCCTGTCCCACCACACCTCCCTACAGACACTATCTTAAGCTGTGCTTTGCCATTGGTCTTCCTCCCACTCTGCTCCATGGCTTCATTCTGGTGATTCTTCTGGAAGGCATTCACATTGGTATCTTTCTCAGAGTCATAATTTTTACATCTTTGATCCTCTTTGGGCCACTACTGTATTTTATACTTATCTCTTTTTTAACTCATATATTTGAATGATATTATTATTTTTCATGTCTGTGTCTTCTACTAGAGTAAGAATTTATTGAGAGATAAAGTGAAGTTATATTCATTGTTTTTTATCCCAAGAATCTGGCATGGTGTTTGGATAACATTAGCAATGCAATAAATAAATTGTTGATTGATTTGATGGAAAGGAGGGAAAACGAGAAGAAAAAAGGGAATGAAGGAGCTAATTTGGATGTTCAATACTAGAAAGTTAAGAGAATCAGAAATGTGTGGGTTTGAATTCCAGTTTTAAACACTCATTAGTTATCAAACAAATAACTAAATCTCCCTTAAATTTTGTTTCCAAATTTCTACAATAAACAGTAAAATGATGATTTTTGAAGAACTATTCTAAGAATTAGAGATGTATGTAAAGTGACTTGCACACAATAAAAAGTATTATTTTTAATTGCTAGTACTATTTTTAATAACATGCTGCATAGTAACATTTTCTTTCTCTCTCTGGTGATCTATATTCTGGATGATCAATTATCCTCATCTTCAAGAAGAGTAGTGGAATTGTTTCTATGCCAATAACAAACATTGCCTATATATTGAAAGCTTTTTTACCATCACTAAAGATTTCAATTGTTCAAGTACATGACATCAGGGAAGGGAAAATTAGGGTGACAAGCACCAAACAGGATGTCAAATAGGTCATTCAAATAAATAAGCTTTCCTGAGAAAGATGTTACTAGGAGTTGGAAATTGAGAACTTGTGGAAACCCCTCTGTATTATACAAAATACTAGATGAATATACCATTCACTGTATAATGTCACAGTACTCTGCTAGAATCCTTATAATTAAAAGGTCAAACAGACCTCTCTGCACAAGCAGATCATGCACTCAGAGAACCTGGCACATGATACTGCATGTGACGATGGAATGCTCACTTGTCTTTCCTCATCAAGGCCTTGGGCAAGCCCAGGACACTGAAAGGATCTGCACACAATGCAAAGTGGAGCATGTATTAGAACACTGATATGTTCTTCCTACCTTCTGATAAAATGAAGGCAAAGCATATTTTTCTGGGAAAACTCTAGCCTGTAAAACACATGACTGCTTATGATTTACTTTGTCATGTTATGTGAATCCACGAATCTTGTTCACATCATTCCTTTAGCAACTGAAATTTCTATTTGGCAGCAAACAAGTGGGCGTAAAATACTCTAATGTAAGGAATGCACTTGAAGTGTTTCTATACTAGTAATTATACACTTGATGTAAACACAGGTCTAACTCTTTCCAAAAATTTGATTTATTGTTCATACTTCAACCTGTGAGAGACAAGTGCTTACAGGAAAAGCCTTGATATATTTTACTCATTCATATAGTTATATGGTACATCTCTGGTGAAAAAGGTTACATGAAGAATGGATGTAATGTTGACTCCTCACTGTGACGGCTCCTTTCCCAATTTTGAAATCAAATAACTAAGAGCAAATGTGCATCAAAAATGCTATAGGGTTAATCATTAAAATTACTGCAGGAATTCTTAGAGTGATTTTCAAGCACCGGTCATGGGTGCAACATGACTTTACTTTTTTACAATGTGTATGCTTATTATTTTACAGCATAAATGTTTTTAGAACAATGATAAGCCAAATGAAATATCATTTTCTTGGGACTTTCAAATTTACAATTTTGTAGCAATGACAATTGCTAGACAAATAAATTGCAGATCATGATTGTATGCTCAATGAACTATGCATGAAATGGAGAAATAATTACTACTTTTTAATGGGTATTTCATGAAGCTTCTTTCTTCATTCAGCATCAAAGGGATCATTGTTTTCTGAGTTGCTTGTAAATTGGTGATCAAATCCAAATTAGGATGAGCTGGAGGAGCTAGGGGGGGGGGAATGAAGAAGCAGAAAGAAAGATGAAATCAGGAAGTCAGTTAGAAACTGAAGGGCAGGGTCTAGGAGTACACAGATCCTCCACCCAAAGTTCTGTCTGAGCAACATTATAGGGCATCCCCATGAGGACTGGTGCATGAGGACTGTCGATCCCGAGTGAAATTCCGAATGGGAGAGCAATTCAAGGGAAATATTTGAGCAGATGATGGCAGCAGAGTGAAATTATGTGATCAAACAGCAAGGAGGCAGAATGAGAGCATGGACCCTCAGGAGAGTTAGGAGGACATCCAGAGAAACACTTGACTCACAGGCACTTGTGTAAGACAAGCTCTTATGCATCATCTTGGAGTAAAGTCCAACTCTATTTAAAAGACTAGGAAATAGACATCCAGATTCCCCCTATAGTTGGTGCTTTGCTTACAGACATAAAAAACTAGCATAACAAGGGGCCAGCCAAGTGGCTGGTTGGTTAAGAGTTGGCTTGGGAGTGCGAGCTCTGAGCATCAGGGCTGCCAGTTTGGATCCCACATTGGGCCAGTGACGCTGCGCCCTCTACAGCTAAGATGGTGAACAACAGCTTGACCTGGAGCTGGGCTGCAGTGAGTCGCCGGTGATGGCATAGGCTGCTGTGAGGTTGCTGTGGGTTGCAGTGGGCTGCCGTAAGCTACCATGAGTGGCCGGCAGCCAGCGTGAGCTGCCGTGAGTCACCGTGAGCAGCTGTCCAATGGTCGGCAACTGATCTCCCTCTGCTGGGAAGAGCAAAATTATCATAATATCAACATGGGCCAGTGAAGTGACATCCTCCACAAATAGACTGAAGAACAAAAGGACAGCAACTTGTCTGTTCCCCTTCCCTTATTCCCCAGTGCTGTTCCTTCCCCCAATTCCCCAATAAATTTTTTTTAAACTAGCATAAAAAAACACTAGTTGATTGACCAAAGTATTAGTCAATGGAGAAACCTAAAGGATGAAGAAAGTGCTCATTCTTTGCAGTTAGAATTTTGTTTGGAGTTCCATACAACCATTTATATGGGCAAGTGATGACACTGCTAAGCTTCAAACTAAGTTCTGAAAGTGACTTACCTCACAACTTAGAGCCCTAGATAAGGATATATCTAGGGCTCCGAGAGAGAGAGAGAGAGAGAGAGAGAGAGAGAGAGAGAGAGAGAGAGAGAGAGATAGAGAGATTATTTTTGTTATATGCAGTAGTTGTGGTCTACAAAAACATGAAATAGTGAATACTGAACCATTGCTTCTAGGAGAAATACAGGGTTAGGGTCCTATGAGTCTCTGGTCACAATATTTTGTTAACCAATTAATATATATCTTTATTTTATGTATGTTTCTATTTAGACACATTATTTAATATATACTATTGATTCATTAACATTGAATTCATGGCCCACAGCACTATAACTCATGTCTGAACAAAGCTTATCTAACAACATATTTTGTCTACAAGGCACCTCACAGTTGTCCTATGCTTAGGGACACTAGACTATGCTTGAGTGTCATTTTACACATCAAAATTTCCAGCAACAACAAAAAAGACGCAAAAATGCAAAAAAATGTGTCACTGAGTAGACTACAAAAATGACATTTGTTTGCATTATGAAAGCAGGAACAAGAAGGCAGAGTATTGCCTTATTCAACCTCAGCTGGAAACATATATGTCAGTCAAATCAAAGTTTTGCCACTAATTGAATATCATCAAATAACCATGAAAGTGCCTCAAGTATGAATTTTGAGCTCACAAATAAATTTTAGAATAAGCAAATCCACAAGAGTACAGAATCCATGATTAATGAAAATCAATTATATATATATATATATATATATATATATATATCAGATTTCTTCAGAAACACAGACTTTAAATAAATGTACTCTTTTCTATGATGACCTAGTTTCGTGTCTTTATACTCTAATCCCTTCTAACTGAAAGTCTGCTCCTCTCGAAGATGATTTTGACGAAAACTTTGGTGACCTAATGTGCATTGTGACACTTTTGTTCTACCACCAGGACACTTTTTTTCTGATTCTTGTTTTCAATTTAATGAAATTTATAGTTTTCTTGGTATGTTATAGTTGAGAGTAAAGAACCAACAGAAAAAATGGTGAAAAAGACATCCACTATCCTTCAATTGCTTCATCTACATTCATTTACTCTGCAACTAGATTAAAAATTCTTTGAGGAAAATGACCAAATCACATTTTTTTAAGTATCTGGTATAAGTTTGAGTTTCTGGCAGAGACTAGTGAAGTTTTAATATTAAGGAGTAAGTAGAAAATACCAAAGAAAGATGTATAAAAATAAGAAAGAAAGGTATATTTGCATCAGTATTCAGATCAAGAGTGGCATGGCACAGAATTGACAATAAACATTGAAAAAGTGAGCAAAAGTAGAGAAGAGGAAATGAAAAATGAGCAAGGAAGAGAGTAATAAGAGAAAAAGCCTTTATTTGCAATGATTTACCTACAATATATTCATGGAAAAAAGTTTTGCTTTGTTCTTCATCTAGAGTATATTTTCATGACCTCAATAAAATAGCAGTATAGCAACAAAGCATTTAATTTTGGATATATACTAAAAGTCCAATCTACATTTAATTTGAAGAATGGTAATTTCCAGAATTGTATCAATAATAGTTTTTTGTCAAGAAGGTTAAGTATGCAGAAGCAGTCTATAAGGAAGAACTCTGGGGGTCATGCCCACATATTCACAATTTTTCCCCCATTTTTCCAATGGCTAGGATACAATTACATGGCTTTTATGATCTAGCTTGAAAATTCATATAGTTATTTCCAGTCAAGTTGGTGGAGAAGGTAAACACTGTATTCCACGCCTCACAAGACCACATCAAAATTACAACTAGATTATAGAACAACCATCATTAAGAATCACCTGAAGTCTAGCTTAACCAAAGTCCTACAACTAAGGATAAACAGAAGATTCCACCTCAAGACTGGTAGGAGGGGAAGAGACTCAGAACAAGTTGGTCCTACATCCACTTGTAATGAGTAAAAATCAGGAGGGATATTTCAGTTGTGGAGGTTAACCCCCACCCCTCAGAGAAGTAAGGAGTCCCAGCCCCACTCCAGGCTTCCCAGCCCAGGGCTTCTGTGTTGGGGAGAGAAGTTCCCATAACTTCTGGCTGTGAAAACCAGTAGAAATTGTGGCTGAGTGAGAAGGAAGGCTGCTGTAGTCCCAGACATTGCTCATGAAGGGCATGTGCAATGATTTATTTGCTGATGCCTCATTCAGTCTGAGCTCCAGTGCTGGGGCATCAGCTTGAAAGGCACCAGAGACGTATGGGGAGGAACTGAATTGTCTGGCCTCAGGGTGAGGGCTGGAGGGGGAGCTTTCTTCCAGACAGAAGTGCTGGTAGAATTCATTGTTTCTTTGTTGAGCCTGCCCCTATTTCAGCATGCAGATGCAGGCTGCTGCCATATCTGAGTCTCCATCAACCTGGCTAACAATGTTTGCCCCACCCTGGTGATTCCATGAGAACCCTCCTCACCCAATATTTGGTCCCTCCTAAACCTCTTCCAGGGCCTTTTCCATACATATAGCCTGTCTTGGTTCATGCTATGGAATTTCTTAAAGTATCTCAAAGGTTCACAAACCCCAAACAAGTAGCATCTAGCTTTAGTGTATCCCGTACCACTTGCTGTGCAGCCCCAAGCCCTGTACTAGTGGAAGCCAGCCTTGGTTCATGGCTTGACCTCTCAAGGCACCTCCAAGCCCAACATGGATCGCAGCCATCTGCAGGCTGCTTTATGGCTCATACCAGGTGGCCCCAGGCAGGACACAGGCTGTGGCTGAAGTTGGCCTGTGGTTGGGCCCTTCCCAGGAGGTCCCAGCAATGGCACTCCTGGTGACCAGCTTAAACAGAGCCAGAGCACCATCTGGCCTCCTCTGAGAACCGTATAACTAAAGGGCAGACTGGGCAACAATTAGAGACCTGTCAAAGTGACTACTGCTCAGTAGGGTCAGGTTCTGCACAAGAGTTCCTCCACTATAGTCATGGGCAGTCCTCACAACTAATCATCCCTAGGTTCAATTCCTCCTACTGACATGCAAACAGCAAGGCTCAACTATAACAGGAACATACATACAAAACACATAAGGAACACACCTGGAACACCCTGCTCAGTTGACCAAGTTGCTGGTGTCACTGGACCCTACAGGATATCTACTACATAAGACCACTCTACTAAGATTGGCAGACAAAGCAGCCCTACAGAATACATAGAAATAAACACAGAGATGCAATCAAAATAGGAAGACAAAGAAACATGTCTCAAATAAAACAACAGAACAAAACTTGAGAAAAAATACTAAACAAAATAGAGACAAGAGAAGCAGAATTGAAAACACTGGTTATAAGGATGATCAATGATCTCAGGGAGAACTTCAACAAAGTGATAGGAAACAAAATGGAGATAAAGAATATGAAATAACTAATTAGATATAAAGAATACAATTACTGAAATGAAGAATACATTAGAGAAAATCAACAGTTGACTAGATGAAGAAGATGATCAAATCAGCAATTTAGAAAATAAGGTAGCAGGAAACAACAAATCAGAACAACAAAAAGAAAAAAGTATTTAAAAAATCAGGATAGTTTAAGGGGCCTCTTGGACAACATCAAGTGTACTAACATTTGTATCACAATGGTGTTGGAAGGGGAAGAGAGAAAGCAAAGAATTGAAAACCTATTTGAAGAAATAATGATGAAAAACTTCCTTATCCTTGTGAAGGAAATAAACAGAAAACAAGGAAGTAAAGAGAGTCCTCAACAAGATGAACCCAAAGAGGCCCACACCAAGACACATCGTAATTAAAATGCCAAAGCTTAAAGACAAAGAGACAATCTTAAAATCAGCAAGAGAAAAGCAGGTGATTACCTACAAGGGAGCTCGCATGAGACTGTCTGCTGATTTCTCATCAGAAACTTTGCAGTCCAGACGGGATTGACACAAAAATATTCAAAATGATGAAAAACTAGGACCTATAACCAAGAGTACTCTACCCAGCAAAGCTATCGTTTTGAATTAAAAGACAGTTAAAGAGCTTCCTGGAAAACAAAAAGTTAAAAGATTTTATTGTAGGGACACAACACTAGATTGCAATGTTGTAGGGTGCCTGCTTTGAAAGGTCAGAGCAGGACAGCAACTTGGGTACATGTCAGCCGAAGGCGGTTGGCAACGGCTCAAGGAATGAGACAGGAAAGGAACAGTACATGCGCAGGCTGAGGACAGATAGTAGAGATTAAGCAAAAGTCAAGATAGAACAAGAAGGCTCTCTATGGACTGATTGCTTACCCCCCCCCATATCCGCTTATTATGCAAATCAAAAAAAGGGCTTTGTTTGTCTCCCTCAATAAAAGGAAGATGTGAATGACCTTAGAGGTCTTTGCATTAGGTGAAGTCCCTTCAACCCGCACATCTCTGTGTACTTCTTTTCATCGTTGGTCTCATTGTGGGTAGCTTCTCCACAGCTTATCACCAAACCAGCATTGTAAGAAATGTTAAAGGGAGGAGGAGGAGGAGGAGGGGAAGAAGAAGAAGAAGAAGAAGAAGAAGAAGAAGAAGAAGAANGAGGAGGAGGAGGAGGAAGAACAAGAGATTAAAAAAGAAGAAGAAAATGGGAATAACTACTTATCTATCAACAGTTGCTTTAAATGTAAACACATTAAATGCTCCAATCAAAAGATAGGGTGGCTGAATAGATAAGAAAATAAGACCTTTCATATGCTGCCTACAAGAGACTCACTTCAGATCAAAAGGCAAACAGATTGAAAGTAAAAAGATGGGGAAATGATATTGCATGAAAAAATAAAAAAGCTCAGGTAGCAATACATATACCAGAAAAAATAGACTTTAAAACAAAGGATATAACAAGACGGAAAGAAGGACCCAATAATCCCACTTCTGTGTATTTACCAAAAGAAACCCAAAATGCTATTTTGAGGGGATGAATGCATCCATATGTTCATTGCAGCAGCATTGTTTATAATGGCCAAGATGTGGAGGAGGCCTGGGTGTCTGTCAATGGATGAATGAATAAAGAATAACTGGCACACATATAAAATGGAATATTGCTTTGCCATGGATGAAAATGAATTCTTGCCATCTGCAATGACATGGATAGACCTAGAGTGTATTGTGCTGAGTGGAGTATGTCAGACAGAGAAAGACAGATGCAATGTAATTTTGCCCATATGTGGAATCTAAAGAACAAAAGAAACAAACAAATAAAACAGAAACAAGCTCATAGATACAGAGAACATTTTTATGGTTACCAGATGGAGAGGCGTTGGGGGGTGATGAAAAATGGGTAAGGACTAAGAAGTTCAAATTGGTTGTTACAAAGTAGTCATAGAGATGCAGGGTATAGCATAGAGAATATAGTCAATAATATTGTAATAACTATGTATGGTGTCGGTGGGTACTAGTTATTGGGGTGATAGATGGGAGGGTGTTGGGGGCAGGATGAATAAGGTAAGGACATTACAAAGCACAAATTGGTAGTTACAAAATAGTCATGGGGATGTAATTCAGGGAATATAGTCAATAATAAGGTAATAGATCCACACCCTCCATACTGTTTGTGCTGTGAAGCCAGGGAAAGGTCAGGCAAGCATGCTCCGACTACAACAGACTGCTTATTGAGACCCGGAAGGGCGCGACTCGCCTTAGGTCCCTGATTTCCGCATGGTGCTTGCAGAGTTATCTTGGTGGCAATTGGCTGTTGGGCTGCTCGGCCTGATCTTTGAGCGGCTGATTGGGACAGGCTGAGACAGGGAGTTTTCCTGGGAGAGTAGAGCTGCGAGCTGTGCGCCTGCGTGATTCAGCTGGGGATTTCCAGGTGAGTTTGTGTGGGTTGGCTGCTGATGCAGGAGTGCATGCTGCTCTAACTTGGTGGGGGCCACTGACCACACCCTGTGGTGTCTTCGGGGCCTGCCCCACCCACGTAGAGCTGTGTTGCCAGGGGCACCCTGAGCCCCTGATCCTTAGCTCCTACATCTGCAGGCCACAGGGGTTTTTTTGCAGCAACAGACAGCCCGCAACAACCTGTGAGGATTTTTGGTGGATAGCACAGTTCCAGAGCACACAGCAACTAATTGTGGGAAGCTTACTTTAAGTCGAGAGGGAGGTCGGCGCATGATGCACTGAACCCTTCCCCCCAGCAGCTGGTGCTGAGTAGCCCAGAATCTATCTATTGCTGAGCAAGTGGTCTGCAGATTAAAGCGGACAGAGAGCCCCTCCCTTTTTTTTTCATTTTCTCTTTTTCTTTTTTTTCCCCCTTTTTCTCTTCTTTTTTCACTTTTTCCTTTCCAGTGATCTAATACATTGAAGCAATCACAGCAACAGCCAAAATGAAGAAACAAATAAACATGTCCCAAGTAAAAGATCAGAAGAAATCTCAAGAAATGCAACTAAATAAAACAAAAGTATCCAACCTTTCAGAGAAAGAGTTTAGAACACTGATGATAAGAATATTTCAGGAACTTAAGGAGGACATAAAGAAGGATACAGAAATCATAAAAACAACCAGGTAGAACTAAAGAATGCAATAACTGAAAT
>NW_017731693.1:120985-157747 GCF_001890085.2 Hipposideros armiger
GTTGTATAATATTGTATGTCAACTATAAGTGAATATATATGTATAGTCATGGGACATGGAATATAGTGTGGGAGTGGAGTCAAGGGAATTGTAATAGATATGTATGATATTGGGGGGCAAGTGGGGTGGCGGTTTGGGGGAGGGGGGTTGTCACCTCGAGGGGTAAAAAGTATAACTATTGCACTCTGTTGTACAGCTGAAACTGATTCCAAAAAATGTGTATTTCACCATAAAAATAATTAAAAACAAAAAGGTGCTGTAATATGTAATTTTGAATTAGTTTTGAAATGAATGAAAATTAGAAATAGATATTATAGAAGCAAAGGAAGAGAAGTTATAGGAAAGAACCAAATGGTAATTATAAAGGTGAAAAATACAAAAACAAAACTAAAAACATACTGGATGAGTTCAATAGCAACATGAAGATGACAGATGATAAATCACTGATCTAAATGATCAAGAAATACTATTTGCCCATCTGAATAAAAGAGACAAAATAAATAGAAAAAAAAAAAACCTCAGCGTCTTCAGAACCAAATAGAAAATAGCAAAAGTTTCAACAATCATATTATCAGAGTCCCAGGAGGAAATGAGAAGGAAAGTGAGGCTGAAAGACTTTCAAAGAAATAATGAATGAAAATTTCCCAAATGTGAAAGATGAAAGACAGAAAGCAACATTTTCAAAAAGCTAAGCAACCTCAGTTTGAATGAACCTTTGGAAATACATAACAAGCTGAAATCCACTTCATAATCAAATGTCTGAAAACTAAAGGAAAAGAAAAAAATGTTGATAGCAGCCGGAAAACTGACTTACAAAGGTCTGCCAATTAAGTTGTTGAACTTATTCTAGAAAAGGTGCTACATATCCCATTGCTAAGTATCACTATGGTCACCTTCTAAGTACTCCCCTTGGGAAGCGATGCACTGAGGACAGCACCTAGTCCACCTTCAAAACAATTTTGGAACTTTTTCTGGAATGGTAATCAGACCTGTCGTTATATTACACTTGATGTTCTGAATGTCATCACAATGTCTTCCTTTCAATATTTCCTTTATATTTAGGTAAAGAAAGAAGTCATTGGGGGCCAGATCAGGTGAGTCGGAAGGGTGTTCCAATACGGTTATTTTTTTACTGGCTAAAAATTCCCTCCTAGACAGTGCCTTGTGAACTGGTACATTGTCGTGATGCAAGAGCCATGAATTGGTGAAAAGCTCAGGTCGTCTAACTTTTACATACAGCCTTTTCAGCACTTCTAAATAGTAAACTTGATTAACTGTTTGTCCAGTTGGTACAAATTCATAATGAATAATCCCTCTAATGTCAAAAAAGTTAACAACATTGTTGCAACAAGTTCTGGAACTAAATTGTCAGACTGCTTATATCTATAGAAGAATACCATTTGAGTGACAGCAGATTTCTTATCCAAAACGATGAAGGCTGGAAGTAATTTGCACATTTTTAAAGTATTTGAAAAAAAAAAGTGTGAACCATGAATTCAATATCCAGTGAAAATATCTTTCAGAAATGAAGGGGAAATAAAGGCATTCTCTGACAACAATAACAACAACAAAAACAAAACACAAAACTAAGAGCACTGGTGCTAGCAGCCTGGCATTTGAAAAATAGATAAAGAATGTTCTCTAAATAATAATGAAGTATCATACTGCTCGTACTTCAGAAATGAAAGAAAACCATTGGAATGAGTAAAAATAGGAGGGGTAAATATACTAGACTCTCCTTTTGATGATTTTCCTAAATTATATTTGGTGGTTAAAACAAAATATATATAACGCCATCTGATATGGTACTAAGTGCATATATATAAGAAACACTTAAGACAATTGTGTGTGTGTGTGTGTGTGTGTGTTTTGTTTTGTTTTATTTTGTTTTTTAAGTAGAGAGGTTAATGGATGGGACCCAAATGCAAGTATGGTTCTTATACTAGGAGTTGTAAAAGGTTGATAACAGTTATATGGTAATACTTAAAGCAACCACTAATTTAAATATAATATGCATATACTAAAAAACAATATAAATATTGGAATAAAATGGAATCCTAAAAGTATTCATGTAACTCACAAAAAGGCAAGGAAATAGAAACCAAGGAATAAAAAAAAGGAACAAACAGAAAACATATAATAAAATGGCACACTTGAGCCCTATAACCTTCAATGGTCTTAAATATTCTAATCAAAAGACAGAAATTGGCAAGAAAGGATATACTAAAATTATCCAACCATACGCTTTTTTTTATAAAACTTTATTGGGGAATTGGGTGAGGGGAACAGCATTGAGGAATTGGGGAAGGGAAACAGAGAAGTTGCTGTCTTTTTTATTCTTCAGCCTATTTGAGGAACCACCTCACTGGCCCATTTTGGTATTATGATCATTGTGCTCTTCCTGGCTGAGGCAGTCATTTACTGGCCATTGGACGGCCGCTCACGGTGGCTCTCAACAGCTCACACTGGCTGCCAGCCACTCACAGTACCTTACAGCAGCCCACTGCAGCAGGGGCTGCAGTCTACGCTATTGCTGGCCACTCATGGCAGCCCAGCTCCACGTTAAACTGTTGTTCACAATCTTAGTAGTAGGAGCGCAGCCTCACTGGCCCATGTGGGAACCGAAACGGTAGTCCTGCTGCTCAGAGCTCGCACTCCCAAGCCAACTCTTAACAAACTGAGCCTCTCTGCCAGCCCCAACCATATACGTTTTATAAGAAATTCATCTCATGCTCCCAGAATTTATTAGGACAAGGACTGCCTGAGTTTTTTCCACTGAGCAGATGAAGGCTCTGCAAGTGAGGGAGCTAGTCTGGGATATCATCATTTCTGTGCAATAGGGCTGCCTGCAGCGTTGATGGGACAGCAGCAGAAAAAATCTAGAGATAAAACACCAGATTCCTGTGGTTCCACAGAAAGATTAAGCCACTCATCAAAACAGAGATGTGTTTGTTTACATCAAGGGGGTAGTAGGGGAGAGATACCTACAGAAGTATTCTCCAGAGAATCCATCAAATGTCTTCAATAAAGAAATGGTCTGCTTTGAACACTGGCTAGGCCCAGAGAGTACAAAAGAGCTCTACTGTTTTACAAAAGAGTAATTAATACTGTTACTCAAGTGGCACATATGGCACTGCATGTGGAAACTGTCTTCATCATTTTCTTGGGAAGTCTTGAATTATTCCAAGAATCTGGATGCAAATGTCCAGGAGAGGAAGATGTAAAACTTTATTTCCACTGGATTTCAGCTTGAAAACAGAAACCAAAGGCCACAGTAGTGGTGTGCTGCAGATCTCAGATACGGCCTGTTCCTTCTGCCTGGGTCCCAGAATGAAGAGGACATGGGGAGGAGAGCCACAGCTGATCTGGAGCCAACATGAACATGACTGAGAAACAAACCTGCTGCTTGGGCACATGACTTGCATTGGCCAATGAAACATGAGAGTAGCAGTGGTGTGTGCTATTCCTAGTAGGAGCTTTGAGAGCTTTTTTCTGTTTCCAATTCTGTGACTGTCTCTATTCCAGATAGCAACATGTCCTTATTAGCAGTCTGGAATCAATGAAGACACATGGAGCAATGTCACAGCCATTCCACAGCCAAAATGTCCTATGAATGATAAGTAAACCTTTATTGTTGCAAGAAAGAAAGAAAATGAATGAATGAAAGAAAGGAAGAAAGGACAGAAGAAAGAAAGAAAGAGAAAAAGAAAGAAAGAAAGAAAAAGAAATTTATTTCAAACACAATGACATAGACAGTTGAAAGTTAAAGGATGGGAAAAGATATGCCATGCAATATTAGTAATAAAAGAAAAAAAGCAAGAGTGGTTATGTTAACATCTAATAAAATAAACCTCAGAGAAAAAGAAAATTACTAGAGGCAAAGAGGAGTATGACATACTGCTTATTGTGGGTTTAATTGTGACCCCCCCAAAAAAAAAGATATGTTCAAGCACTAATGCCTGGTACCTTTGAATGTGATCTTATTTGGGAATAGGGTCTTTGCAGATGTAATCAAGTTAAGATGTGGTCTTTCTGGATTAGGTAGGACCTAATCCAATATGGATGATGTCCCTATAAGAAGAAGGAAATTTGGACATAGACAGACAACAGGGAGAATGCTCTGTAAGACCAGAGGCAGAGACTGGAGTGATGAATGTACAAGTCAAAGGATTCCAACCATTAGAAACCACTGCAAGTATTGCTGGCAATTATTGGAAGCTAGGAGAGAAGGAGGAAAGGATTTTTTTTTTCTGAGAGCATTTAGAGAGAGCATGGCCCAACCAACACTTTTATTTCAGACTTTTAATTTCCAGAACTTTTAAACAATAAATTTCTGTTCTTTTAAGTCACACAGTTTACAGAAATTTGTTATGCAGCCCTAGGAAACTAATATGCCAGCAAAAGGATCAATCTACTGGGTCATATAACGATCCACAAATATATGCACCAAACAATAGAGCTTCAAATTCATGAAGCAAAACTCATAGTCCTTTATCTCTATAATTTTGTCATTTCAAAAATGTTATAAGCATTGATTCATACAGTATGTAACTTTTTTTCTAGTGCTTATCAACTCATCATCCAGGTCTACCTTGTCCTTCAGGATCTGGCTTGGTTACTTCCTAATGTTGCAGTGAATGTGGGCTGTCCTCAACATTCATATTCTTCTTTAGTCACAAAACTCTGATTTTACTTGAGAGTAGCAAAATTTTACTTTGAAACACATACATTTTCAAAATCCTCTGTCTGATTGAAGCCTACCAAACACTAATTCCATATGTTTACCTGGAAATACAGGACATTCTAAATAAAGATTATAAAATTTCTTGTATATTGAAATGTTATTTGACTAACATAGCTGTGAAACTGGCTATTCTAATCCTCATTTTCAAGCATGGTTGTCTGAAACTAATAGCCAAATCAGAATATGTATGTATTTAAAATTTGAATCTTTAATTTAATTTTGAGGTTTTTACCTAAATGAAAAAGTATAAGTTCCAGGAGGTATTGTTGTATCTATAGAGAAGAGAACAGTGACTTTCATATGAGTGTTCAAATTTATATTTGCTAAATATATGAAAACAAGAATTATTTGCATTAATAACTTTTATGCCTGACTTTATTGTGTTTTTTTTTTAATTGGGGGAAGGGAACAGTGTTGGAGAATTGGGGAAGGTGACCAGCCAAGTTGTTGTTCTACAGTCTTAGTTGTTGGAGGGTACTAGTTACCATCTGGCTGCCCGTCAGCAGCTTGTGGCCACTAAGCTCAGGGTGCTGTGTTCAATCTTAGTTGCAGGTGGTTGTAGCCACCATCCCATGCAGGATTCAAATCAGCAGCCTTGTTGTCAAGAATGCATGCTCTATCCACTGAGCTATTTGGTTGGCAGCTCAGCTCAAGGTGCCGAGTTCAGTCTTAGTTGCAGGCAGGCATAGTCCACCATCAAACAGGCAGTTTTGTTGTTAGGAGCATGTGCTCTCACCAGCTGAGCCACCCTGCCACCTGTTGGCAGCTCAGCGGCAGTACAGCTTGGGTGTGGCATCACTGGCCCATGTGGGAATTGAACCAGTGGCCCTGTTGCTCAGAGCTTGCTCTCTTAAGCTAACTCTTAACCAACTGAGCCACTTGGTTGGCCCTTCCTGATCCTATTCTTAAGCGAGATACTTAATATGATTCAGGTTTATTTTATTTTACTTACTAAACAGAATAGGTGCAGGGTGGTCTTAAATTAGACCAGCTTTGATCAGGATGTACTGTGGAGTAAAGTTTATAATATTAATACTTCTTATTATTAATAAAGTTTGCACAAACTGTTGTTAAGAGATTTCCATGTTCCAGTTCTGTGTTCAGTACTTATGTACATTATCTCATTTAATCCATACAACAATCCAAGGAAGTAGGTCATATCATTATGTCCACTGTATATGAGAACATCAAGATTTTAAGTATTTGATTATATTGTTCAGTGTTACACAGAAACTAAATAGCAGAGCTCAGTTCCAACCCTAGGTCCCTTGGATTGTAACACCTATGTCTTATGTTAGAGAAACATAGAATAAGCATAACACAAAGTCAAAGTTGGTAAGTGTCCCAAGAGCAATCAGGCTATATACACAGCACTTTAAAAAATACAGTGATCAAGCCCAGGCAGGAGTGAGTCCAGGGGAGACTGCACTAAAAAGGAGACATCTTAAGTAGGCTTCACTTGTGGGAGAGATCTTAAGGAATAAATACTTGTTTGACTTCTAGGCAGCCACGCTGGAGATAGGAGTTTTGTGCTATCTGGTTGTGGTTCAGTGGCCTTAAAGACCTAGTCTCCCTTGGTGAGTCTGCCCTCCTTAGAAAAAACGAAGGTCAATGTCTGCATGGTGATTATTCATGCTTTGCTCATCACCTTCATTGACTGTTCCACAAGCCACCTAGATTGCATGGCTTTCGTTATTGGAGCTAGGGCAGAATGTGAAGAACACAGAATTTTGAGGCAGTACTGTGCAGAATTCTTCTTTGTCACTTACTATACTGTGTAACATTAGGCCAGTTACTTATCTCTGAGTTTTAATTTCCTTATCTCTAAAGGGGTTGGGGTGGGGTAGCATTCCTTGCAACTTGTAGGAGTTTTGACAAATTTTCCATCCTTTTTAAGATCTATCCTCAATGGCTGTCTTGGCAACTGTATTGGAAATATGTGGTGTTGGAGACAGGCTCCATCATGTGTATTCATAGATCCCAAAGACAGAGCACAAGATGAATGCTTGATGTGTAAAAATATTGTATGCCCAATGGCAAATATCAAAAGATGGCCTTCGGACTTGTATTTACTTCTAATTATTGATTTATAGTTTTAAAACACATCATCGCTGTTCAATTTTTGGTCAAGATGTCAGAGTAGGTAAATGTGGTGCTTCCCTCCTCTCACAACCACATCAACATTACAACTGAACTACAGAAAAGCCATCATTGAGAATTGCCAGAGTTCCAGCTGAACTGAATTCCTACAACTAAGGACTACAGAAGCAGCCACCTTCAGACTGGTGGGAGGGCAGAGATGTGGAACAGGCTGGTCTCACACTGGCATGTGACCATTAAAAATTGGAAAGAGATCTTGGCTGCAGAGGACCCCCCTTCTGGAGAATGAAGTGTCCCAGCCACACATCAGTCTCCCCAGCCCAGGATTCCAGTGCTGGGGAGAAAAGACACCACACTTTCTAACTGTGAAAACCAGCAGAGATTGTGGCTGAGTGATATGGAGGGCTGCTGGAGTCCCAGGTGTTGCCCTTAAAGGGCCAGCACATGGATGTACTTGCTGATGGACTCACTCTGAGCTCCATTGGCCGGACAGCAGCTCAAAAGGAACCAGGCACATTAATGGAGGAACTGAATGATCTGATTTAGGGCAAAGACTGGAGGGAGAGCTTTCTCCCTAGCAGAAATGCAGGCAGAATCTATTGGTTTACTTTGTTGAGCCGTCCCACTTCCCCATGTACAGAAGCAGGCAGCTGCCATCTCTAAGTCTCTATCAACCTAACTAACACCATTCATCTGCCACACCCTGGTGATTCGCTGAGACCCCACCCCAGCCAGCGTTCAGGCACATCCAAGCTGCTTCCAGTGGCTTATCCATACCAACACCCTGTCTTGACTAATACTGTGGAATTTCCTAAAATCTCTCAAAGGTTCATAAACCCCAAACAAGCAGCATCTGGCTCTAGCGTATTCCATAATTCTTGCTGAACAGCACCAAGTCATGCACTAGTGGCAGCAGGCTTCAGCTCATGGCTTGACGTCTCCCAGGCACCTCTAAGCCCAGCAAGGATGGTAGTCATCTGAGGATTGCTTTGTGGCTCATACCAGGTGGCTCTGTTCAGGACACAGGCTGCCACTGAACTTGGCCTGTAGCAGGATCCATCCCAGAAGGCCCTGGGGCTGTCACACCCAGTGTCCAGATTCAGACAGAGCTAGAGCACCACCTGGATGCCTCTGTGGACTACACACACAAAGGGCAGACTAGGCATGCACCAGAGCCCTGTTAAAGCGAATCCTGCTCAGTAGGGTAAGTCCCTGCACAACAGCTCCTCCATTGTAGTCACAGCCAATCCTCATAACAAATCAGCCCAAAGGTCAATTCCTCCTACTGGTGTGCAAACAGCAACCAAGGCTCAACTACAACAGGAAAACACACACAACCCACACAAGGGACACACCTGAAGCACCTGGCTTAGATGACAAGGGAGATGGTGTTACTGGGTTATACAGGACACCTACCACATAAGGCCACTCTACTAAGACCAGGAGACACACAGCACTACCTACTATGTAGAAACAAACACAGGGAGGCCTTCAAAATGGGGAGACAAACAAACATGTCTCAAATAAAAAAAATTGTAAAAGCTCAAGAAAAAAGTACTAAACAAAATGGGGACAACAGAAGCAGAGTTCAAAACGGTGGTTATAAGGATGCTCAATGACTTCAGGGAGAACTTTAACAAAGAGATAGAAAACATAAAAATGGCGATAGAAAATATAAAAAAGAACCAGTCAAATATAAAGAATACATTAACTGAAATGAAGAATAAATTAGAGGGAATTAACAATAGATTAGGTGAAGCAGATGATTAAATCAGCAACTTAGAAGATAAGGTAGCAGAAAACAATGAATCACAACAGAAAAAGAAAAAAAGAATTCCCCTGCCCGCCCTCCCCAAAATGAGGATAGTTTAAAGTCCCTCTGGAATAATATCATGCATACCCACATTTGTATTATAGGGGTACCAGAAGGGAATGAAAGAGAGCAAGGAATTGAAAACCTATTTGAAGAAATGAGAGAAAACTTCCCCAACTTGTTGAAGAATAAAGAAATACAATCGAGGAAGTGCAGAAAGTCCCAAACAATGAACCCAAATAAGCCCATGCCAATAAACATCATAATTACAATGCCAAAGATCAAGACAAAAAGAGAAACTTAAATGCAGGAGGAGAACAATCATTAGTTACCTCCAATGGAGCTCCCATACGGCTGTCAGCTGATTTCTCAACAAACTTTGCAGTCCAGAAGGGGTTGGCACAAAATTTTTGAGGTGATCAAAAGCAAGGACCTACAACCAAGATTACTCTACCCAGTAAAACTATCATTTGGAATTGAAAGACAGATAAAGAGCTTCCCAGACAAGAGAAAGTTAAGAGTTTACCACCAGACCAGTACTGTAAGAAATCTTAAAGGGAGAAGAAGAAGAAAAAGAAGAAGGAGGAGAAGGAGTGGGAAGAAAAGAAGGAAGAAGAAGAAGAGAATAATAAAATGGCAATAACTACATATCTATCAATAGTTGTTTTAAATGTAAGTGGATTAAATGCTCCAATCAAAAGATAGGGTAGCTGAATGGATAAGAAAACAAGACCTTTTCATATGCTGCCTCCAAGAGACTTACTTTAGATCGAAAGGCACACACAGACTGAAAGTAAGGGATGAAAAAAGATATTGCATGAAAAAATAAAAAAGCTCGGGTAGCAATACATACACCAGATGAAATAAATTTTAAAACAAAGGCCATAACAAGAGACAAAGAAGGACCCAGTAATGGATATTTATCTAAAGAAACCCAAAACATTAATTTGAGAGGATGTGTGCATCCATATGTTCATTGCAACATTGTTTACAGTGGCCAAGATGTGGAGGTAGCCTGTCTATCTTTGGATGAATGGATAAAGAGGAGATGGTACATATATACAATGGAATACTCTATGGCAATGGAAGGGAATGGGATATATGCCATCTCTGTGGCATGGATGGACCTGGAGTGTATTGTCCTGAGTGGAGTATGTCAGAGAAAGAGAGATAAAGTGTGATTTTGTTTACATGTGGAATCTAGAAAAACAAAATAAATAAACATCAAAACAGAAACAAACTCAGGCACTGAGAACATTTTGATGGTTGCAGATGGTAAGGGGGTTCTGTGGTGGTTGGTGATAAAGTGGAAGGGATTAAGAAGTACAAACTGGTTGTTAAAAAGTAGTCATGGGAATGTAGGGTATAGCATAAGGACTCTAGTCAATGATATTGTAATAACTACGAGGTGTGACAATTAAGTTAGTGAACTTGTTGCAATGATATTGCTAACCTTTTATGGTATCAGAGGGATTATTCATTGCAAATTTGTACCAACTGGACAAACAGTTGTTTACTGTACTATTGGGAAGTGCTGAAAAGGTTGAGTGAAAAAGTTAGACAACCTGAACTTTTCGCCAACAATTCATGGCTTTTGCATCATGACAATGCACCAGCTCACAAGGCACTGTCCGTGAGGAGTTTTTAGCCAATAAACAAATAACTATACTGGAACACCCTCCCAACTCACCTGATCTGGCCCCCAATGACTTCTTTCTTTACCTGAAGATAAAGGAAATATTGAAAGGAAGACATTTTGATGACATTCAGGACATCAAATGTAATTTGACGACAGCTCTGATGGTCATTCCAGAAAAAGAGTTCCTAAATTGCTTTGAAGGGTGGACTAGGCACTGGCATCAGTGCATTGCTTCCCAAGGGGAGTATTTTGAAGGTGACCATAGTGATATTCAGCAGTGAGCTATATAGCCCTTTTTCTAGGATGAGTTTCTGTCTTACCTTCATATGCATGGTGTCAGAGGGTGTTAGATTTATTGGAGTGATAGATTGGAGGGGTGGAGGATAGGATGAAAAAGGAAAAGGGATTAAAAAGTACAAATTGGTAGTTATAAAATAGTCATGGGGATGTAATTTAAAGCACAGGGTATATAGTCAATAATAAGGTAATAACTATGTATAGTGCCAGGTAGGTACTAGACTAGTCAGAGGGATCACTTCCTAAATTATATAAATATCTAACCACTATGCCATACAACTGAAATTAATATAAAATAATATTGCATGTCAACTGTAATTGAAAAATTAAAAATAGGGGGAAAAAGAGAAAGGTGAATTAAAGGTTTAAATTTACAGGTATAAAACAAGTAAGTCCATGGCGATGTAATGTACAGCATAGGGAATATAGTCAATAATATTGTGATTGTGTGGTGCAGTATCAGATGATTGCTAGACTTATCATGGTGATAAATTCTTTAGTATATGAATGTTGAATAACTATTGTGTGCACCTGAAACTAATACAATATTGTGTTTAGCTATATTTTAATAAAAATCTTTCACAAAAAACCAAACACATCACTGCTTCCAAACAGTAATAGTAGCAAGTAATTACTAAAAAATCACCTCAGTCTCTGTCATTAGGTTTCTCTTTAGTAAGCATCATAATACTAAGATGGAAAAACGAATATAAGGAGTATGTCCAGACACCTGCATCTGTTACTTTATTTATTTGCCTCAAATAATATGAAATAGTGGGTTTAAAGAAGGAACAATGATAAAAACTTAAGTAGTTAAAATATTCTTCATCTTAAGAAGTTAAATTCTATTTTTCTATATTAAGAACTAATCCCTAATAGAAAACCTGATAGGCAAGTTGAGTCTAAACTGGAAAGTTGCTTCTTAGGGTGATTCTTCTTAATTCTTTCAAAGTCAGTATATACTAAAAACTTAAGAAAAAATTCCTTTGATGCATATAATTACAGATCAACTCAATTCCCATTATTTTTAGTTTATCATTTTCAAAGGTTTAATGGTTTTGCTCATCTTTTCTTATTCATTTTGTGATTTTTCTTGGTTCTTTGTGTGACAGGTGAATTTTGATTGTATCCTCCTTTTTCTGTCTATCATATTAGGAATCTCTGGGTCCTATTCAAATACTCCATTTTAACAGGGAGTCATGCTAGGCCGGCTAACTGACAAATCTTAGGTAATTTTGTAAGTTGTGGCTCTACTGACAATTTAATCTCAGAGTTCTTGTTGGTGTTATTTTGGTCTGATTGGTTTGTCTGAGGACACTAGTTCTCCACTGATCCCTGCTGATGCTGGCTGAGAGTAGAGAGGGAGCCCCCAGACAAGGAGGCATGGGGCCTCTGAATGGGGAAGGTGTCTCAGGCCTTTTAGGACAAATAACCCTTCACAGGCCAGTGCTTATTGTGACATGGTAGCCCTACAGCTGCTACCCAGATGTCCCTTGTTCCTAATAAGAGAAGGAAAGTCTCAGGTTCAGTCTGGCAGAGAGCATTTCCCTGGGTGAGTGGCTGCTTGCTGTGGCTGAATCTGCTGCTTTCTGTCTGTTCAGTTGCCTGGTGTGTGCAGGTGGTGGAATGAATTCCTGCCCTTGGGCTTGAAGAGAGCTTCTGGGTTTGGGCACCTATTGTAGTTAATCTGCCTGGCTCCATGTTGCTTTTAGAAGGGAAAATAGGAGGTCTTCATCTTGTGGGGACAAAGAGTGTATATTGATATCCTGTTGTTGGTGCTTTCCTCTAGGGCAGGGAAAAGGTCTCAGGCCCAATGGGAAGGAAAGCTCATCCTCTTAGTGTCAGCAAGGCTCTGCACTGACATCTCTGTGGGCGCTTTAGGCTGACCTTGTAACTTCCAGGATGAATGAGCATGCCATGGCCTTGACTTTTTGGGTGGGGCCCTAAGACCCTGCACTGTGCTCTTCTTGGAGTCCAGGATCTCAGACCAGTTTTCTTCCCTCATCAGCTTTGGAGTCCTCCTGTGACTATCTCTGTGTTGTTTCCAGTGCTGTAGTTGAACTTGTGGACATGAGCAGTGATGAGTCAATGTTTTCTGTCTGGACCCAAAGCCCCAGAACTCAGTTTTGAACTTTTAGAAATTAAAATTAAATATAGCCATGCCCAGGGAGATAGCATAATTGCTTCTAAGAAGATAGAAGATTATAGCAGGGAGCATCTGTGAAACAGGAAATGAAATTTGGAAATGATCTGCATAGAAGCAGTACTGAAGCAATGCACATTTCAAAGCTCTCTTAGTCACTAAGGAAGAGATGTAGTACAGAGTCCCAGAAATATGGCAAAATAGTGAGAGGCTGGTGGTAGAAATATTAATATATAGTGCTATTACTTTAAAGCACATTTTTTACAGACAGTGAGTATATAATAGTTTATATAACAAAAAAAAAGTTATTAAGAACTGTGGAGCATAAGGGAAGTGAACATGTTTTCTTGTGTATATTATCCTAATCAAACACATATCATGGAAGAGAGAGGTTTCCTTTCCATCTTCATGCAGATCTTTGATTAGACTGGGACTATGAGCTGCAAGGAAACAGAAAGAAATCAGGTCTACCAGATGAAGTAAATTTCAAATTGAAGTCAGTCCTGTGTATCTCTCTTTATGAGTTTAATAATTCCTTCTTTATCTCTCTTCAGTGTGGAAGGATTTTATCCAGAGAGCAACAGTTATAAAGAAAGCAATAAAAAGTAAGCACATTTCTAAACTCATAGAGCCCTCATCTCCTGTCCACCGGTTCACACTCACTGCGTGCCCTAAAAAGACTAAGAAATAGGGCCACCATGTCAGCTGACATTTGCAAACATAGCCTTCTCATTTGCCCCCATGGGGAAATAAACATTTATGAGGTAAGAAAATGGTGTTTTCTAACATCGATTTCTGCCTCATCATAACAGTCTGAACCTTAGAGTTTCCTTCCTTGACAAGACTGCAGTTCATGATACCACCTAGTCCATATCTATGTGGGAAGTTTGTCAAAATTATCAGGCTGACAAAAACTCAGATGCACATCTTGTGGAGCTCCTTCTCAGTGCCACATGGTCTCAAACAGCTGCATGGAAATTATCCAACATAGCATCTTTTCCACTGTTACCTAGAAGAACCAAAAGCATCCACTGTAAAGAAAGTCATATGCAATAAATTATGGAGTGTCATTTCTATACATGTCCAGTCAATGTCCTCTGGTTATCATACATGTATATAATAAATGACTATAAGGAATAATCATTATTACAGAACTCTTGTAGCAGCAGCATTAAATTATGCTTGATCATTTACACTTGACAAAAGTTTTGCTTTAATTTTCTAACAAATAAGCTCCATTTTTCTCTTCGCTCTCTAACCCTTTCCAAATCTTTGTGTATGTGTGGGGTGGGGGAAGGTGCGTATACCAGCATCCGCCACACTGCCCTACCCTTGCTTCAGAGGGATGCCTTTTGAAGGGAAAGTGGAGGCAGGGGAGGGAGGGGGGAAAATAGAAAGGAGTTTTGGATATGTTCCCTTTTCCTCAGAAGCTTATGACTCCTATGGCAGTAAATACCACAGTCGACCTGTTTAAATGCTCTTCCTCAAGTGCTCACTTCACCAAGGAAATCATTAAAGCAAGACCTGCAGGATCATTTGTTTTGGAAACAGAATGACACAGCTCACCACTCTGGGTGAAAACCCCTTAGACACTGAGTTCTTTATTTACCTGTTGCTCTGACTAACTGAGAGGGCGGGATCTGCCCACTTTACCATAACATGACTAATAAGGCGTCCTGCCTGGACTTGAAGCCTCATACCTGTTTTCCTTCCTCCACATACTTCTGTGCTCTCCCACCCCCTCCATCCTGCTCCAGGCCTCTGGTAGACGTTCTGTGGAGGCAGGATGCCCACTGGGCAAGCAGAGGAAACAAAGCCTGCTCAGAGACGACCGCCGCCCCTGGCCGCCTAATTACAAGTCCCTGCATTGCCTGACGTTCCTCAGCTGACAAGCCCGAACTGTGCGAGACCTGCAAGTGAACCGCAGCCCAAAGCTGCGTGTCACCTGGCTCACACTCCAGACACGGGCCCAGCCAGCCCCATGCCCTCTCCCCTGTGTATGGCAACTCCTGGGGCGGGGCGAGAACAACTTTCAGTCCAGAGGAGGATGGCACCAGGATGACTGAGGAGGGAATTTACCTCCAAACATTCACATTTATGCTCAGGATTTGTTTAATTCTGGTAAAAGTCTTGACACAGTGTTCATAACATGCATTCATGCATATCAGTTCTTCTTAGTTTACAGGCAAGTGCAGGTCAGAACCCTCCTAGGAGGTCTTTAATGAAAGTTATTCCGGCAACTTACTCTTGCTTTCTTCTGTGTCATCTCTATACACATTTTTGTATACATCAAATATGTACTTTGGAATCGACAGTTATAACAAAATTCTCTGTTAAGCTATATAAACCACCTGATTTATATTTATGCCATTTTTTTGTAATTTGGAACATCATGAGAATTAGCAGATGTAAACATTACAGCAGTTAACTGGTCTTTTCCCACATTTTAATCTAAATTTTATATAATATCTCCTTAAATAAGTTGTCATTGGTATAAGCTACATATATTATTTTAAATATTTTAAAATTGATTTCTTTTAGACTTTCACAGGATTCCTATGAGGTACACATCAAAGAACATTATCTCCAGTTTATGAATGAAGAAATTGAGGCTCAAAGAGCTTACACTTATTTGTCCAAAAGTATTTCAAACATGCCTTGTAAAGGTAAGAATAAAGCATCCTTATAATCAGGGTACCCCAGAATCTTAATACAACATAGAGATTGTTCACCCCAGCCCATCGTGGTTCAGTGGAGAAAGTTAACTTGATATGAAAGGGCCCTTTTGCAGGATATTTGACTTAGAAATGATGTGGAACATTAAAAAACATCACTGCATTTCTACCTGCAACTCTTTTCCCAGCCCCCACCCAGCCTGTAACCACAGCCCCCACATTGCTTTCTGTCCAGGGCCACTCCTGTATTCAAGGTCCTCCCCATTCACTACAGATGGATGCCCCTCAGCTGGTTCTGTCATGCTCAAAGTCACTGCCACCAAAAGAACCCCATTGTGGGCCGTATACCATCCCACGATCCCACCTTCCCGCATGTCTGCTTCCAGGATCTGGTTCTATGAATGCTTGGAGAGCTACCTTCCATCTAGTGCCCCACCTTCTTTCCCACTTGCCTGCCTACTGCTGGCTTTCCAGCTCACACAACTGTGGGCTCACAGGAATCTGGGTCACTGGATGACAGCTGGGAATATAGTCTCACTATCCTATGGATTAAACAAGATTTTATGGACTAACCTAGGAATACAGTAACAGCCAATAACATCATTTCTATGAGGAAATGAATTATGACTTTCAAACAACTAACTCATAAATTAGCTTTGAGATCACAATGTGTTCATAAACTGCAAAATCCCTGTGATTAAAACTGAATGAATAACTAGTTTGTCTCAGCAAAGTTGACTGCTTATTAAATATTACTTGTTGAAAAGAAGGCTCTGCTCTAAAGGAGCTAGATGTTATAGGTACATTTTTTGGGCTCAATCTTATTTATTTTAGCTGTTTTCATGTGAAACTACATCTCCGTGATAGTGTTTCCCTCCTCACTTTTGAACTGAAAAATTGATTGCTTGATGCTGATTTGAAAACCCTATGAGAAGCCAATGTTCATATCACAGAGAGGCTTAAATATGTCTGGAAATACAAAATCCCCTTACTGGTAATTTAAAAAGAAAAGAAAAAAATCTGGACTTGAACATTTCTGTGAGGATGTTGCCCTGCAAATTCTACAAATTATCATCCATTAAGTAACCACATGTGATGTAACCTTGAGGTCTGGACCTCACAAAGCTCCCGCCTAACTAAAGAAAATAAAAATGGCTCAGGAGCCAGGGATGTGAAAAGTAATGGGTAAAATGACATTGTGTCATATGCATTTTTCTACTAAGCTAAAAACTACCTATTTATAAAGGACCTGGGGGAAAAGCGTTTTGGAAACTTGAGTTGAACTGACAAAGATTAAGAAGCCATTATTTTTTAACACATTTTACCATTGTTTCTTAAAGCCAGCTGATTCTTACAAGCAGTAAATCCAGAACAAAGCCTGAGGAAATTAACTTCAAGGAAAAAAAATCCAAAAGATAATCCCATCTCCTAACTCTTAAGATTTTGAATGTGAAGCGAATGCAAGGTAGTTTTCAGAAATATACTGCTTGCCCCCCCACACACACACACACACTGTAATAAGGGAAAATATGTCAGGCAACACTAATGTCAATAAGTGTACCAATCAGTGTTGATATACTGCTCTGCACCAGCAACTGCAATCAATCTACTACTCATTTTAAAATCCAGTATGCTCACATTTTCCATCTCAGTGAGTTCTTCTGGAATCAAAATAAAAGCAACTCTGCAAGGAGAAATCCCAGTGTCCTCCCTCATTTGTGGGTTTCTTTCTAACATGAAGCTTAATTTTGGTGTTACTAGTTAGACAATAATTTTTTAGTAACATATGGACACAGCTATTTCTATTTTATAAAGTTTTGAACTTGAAGTGGAGTATGTCTTTCTTTAAAAAGGAACAACTTTTTACTCCCCTGCTAAAGCAGAAGTCAAATAATTACAAATTGACAATACACATGTCTAGAACTTTCCTCTCCAACCTAAAAACCAACACACACCATTCACGACCTTTGCTCTTATTTGGTCTTCCATTTTATAGGAGACAATTTTCATCTGTTCTAAAACATGAATTTTATGCATAAACACTGTTTATGCTTTTCATACGCTTCATTTAGTTTGCCAAATAAGAAGGAGAAAAAATATATAAAAATGCTCCCAAAATTGCAAAACTCATTCTCTAACTAGAAAAATTTACTATAAGGATATTGACTATGTAGCCTTACAAAGGGAAGTGAATATATTAAAATGCATCGTCTAGGGCAATGAATGTGGGAACTTGATCTGTTTTTCACCTTTTGAAAATCACAAATTCTATTGACCTTTAAATGTGTGGCAATGCTGTTCAATAGAACCTTCTGCAATGATGGGGATGTTCTGTAATCAGTACTGACCAATATGGTAGCCATTAGCTATACATGGCTACTGAGCACATGAAATGTAGCTAGTCCCAATGAGAAACTAAATTTTTTAACATTTAAAAAAAATTTTATCTTTATTGGGGAACAGTGTGTTTTTCCCAGGACCCATCAGCTCCAAGTCAAGTTGTTGTCCTTCAATCTTAGTTGTGGAGGGCGCAGCTCAGCTAAGTCCAGTTGCCGTGTTCAATCTAGTTGCAGAGGGTGGGTGGGGACACAGCCCACCATCCCATGAGGGAGCTGAACCAGCAATCTTGTTGTTAAGAACATATGCTTTAACCAACTGAGCCATCCAGCCCCCCGAGAAACTAAATTTTTAATTTAATTCAATTTCAATTTATTATATTTAAAATTATATGGCCACTTGTAGCTAGTGGCCACCATATTGCCATATTGGAGAGTCCATCTATATAATATAATAGAGCAACATAAGGGATTAAAATCTGTATGGCCCAAAAGTAACAAAACTATATAGAAGAGAAAAAACAAACAGGAGCTATGAGATAGAGTTGAGGGTATGGACAGAGTAAAATCAAGTTAACAAACTCTTCTTGACATTTATCACAGATGACAATCGAGGGTGCCCTGAAGTGGACAGACCCTGGCCTGAAGTGATGGTGTTTGAAACATGCATAGCTTAATCAGCTGACCAAAGGTGATAAAGAGATCATAAACAAGGTAATGCCTTACAGTTTGCCAAACAGAATAAGTAGGCAAGAAGGAGACCAGGATCCTTAGGGTTAAAAAAAAATCCCATATGGTGGATACATATCATTATATATGTATCCAAACCTGTAGAATGGCCATCACCAAGAGTAAACCCTAATGTAAACTGTGGACTCTGGGTGATTATGATGTGTCAGTGTAGCTTCATGTATTGTTATGAGTGCACGACTCTGTTGGGGGATGTTGATAATAGGGAGGCTGGGGGAGGGGGTAGAATGTATATGAAAAATCCATGCACCTTCATTTCAATTTTGATGTTAACCTAGAACAGTTCTAAAAATTAAATTTATTTTTAAAAATCCCAGAAAATTTAAGAAGGAGGTGATCGACCTACAAGATGTGGTGGGAGGGGATTCCAGAGAGTAGAATGAGGCAGAGCGAGCCCAAGTGTAGAGAAGAGAGGTCAGAGGGTTCAGGAAGTTGAGAGGCAGGCTGGAAGGCAGTAAGGACAGGTGGGCTGGGCAGTGCAGGGACTGGAATGCCAAGCAGTGGTAGTTGAACTGTTGTAGCTATTTGAAAGACATCAAAGTCTTTCTTTTGAGAAATGTGTATCTAATATAATTGCTGATGATGGATTTATAGAAAGTGACATGTTTTGCATGAGAATAAAAATAGCCTGGCTGTCTGAGGAACTGATTTGTTATCTCTCATTTGGCAAATTAATTTATGGCTCAATATGCTTTTATAAAAGAGATCATTATTTTTTAGAAACTGTATGCAATCCTCTTTAGACTTCTCTCATTTTTTCCTATAGTCTTCCTTTTCTTGCACATTCCCTTTGTTGCTACTTTCTCCACCTATATAATTGAGATCCTATTTTAAGACTATCTTGAGTGCAATGATAACTAAAAGTGCATTGTTATAATTGGGCAATGTGAACAACACCTTCTTATAGATAAAAGTGCCTGGGTGAATAAAGGAGAGGCAGTTCACACTCAGGAGCAATGCTGTGTGGTGGGTACTGAGAGTGACACTGACACAGTATCACAAATGTGAGGATGGATTTTCAGGAAAATACCCTCCCCCACTAAAAAACAATGAGCAGCTTGCTCAAGGACACAGAGCTCAATAGCAGCAAAACTGGAACTACAACCCAAATTAATTGGGTAGAAAACACTGAAAGCTTCAGCAAAGTGTTTAGCCTGTACAATTGCTTACTTCTAGGATGAGTACAATATAAGCTAAAAATGTTGGTACTAGCACACTTATATTTACATACCACAGAAGAGTGCTACCAATGGCCTTCGGGCCCTCTGACTTCTAAGGAGACACGACCGCATGATACAAAGTGTGCACAAACAGTTTACTGAACCTCAACAACTTTACCTGAAAGGTAATTGTTTTTTAAATTCTAATATTATCTGAAATTAAAAGATGTGATCAGAATCCATGGTGGAACCAACTCTAGCCCTTTTCATTAGAAATCACCTGAATCTTCCTCGTCCTTAACTCTGCCTCCCACAGAAATGTAATATGAGGCTAAAGCAACACCCTCAGCACCCAGTCCTTCCCCTGGGGGCAGGGCAGTCAGCAGGGTTATTTGAAGCTCTAATTCAGACCTAGAAGACATTTTTTAAGCAGAGCAGGCCATCCACCCCACCCAGAGGACAGGAAAATGTGCAGCCTGCAGCTAGTGCTGCTGCACTGACAACACTCTCAGGAATGCAGACACCTGTAAGAGCAAGAACAGAGAATAACAGTCACCTGTCCAGCCTGATCCACCAGGGTGTGTGTAGTCATGACTAGGAGTTTGGCTTTAGCCTGTGGAACAGAAGGAAGGAAGTGGCACCTGCAAGTGTGGAATGCAGCCCTGCTCCTCCTCCCAGCGTGACTGGTCCTCTGATAAAGACTCTCTCCTCTTCTGTGACTCTGCTTTGCAGCCACTGAATGTTGCCTACACAACGATGATCTCTTGTTGTTTGTTAGATCATTGATGCCATTTTTCCCATTTAGAAATAGCTCTGCTCTATGACACCCCCCAAATCTAAGCCTTAGAGCTCCATCTCTTCTTCTCAGGAGCAGTAGTCAATGACAGAAGCAGTTAAAGCAAGAAGGAGAGATATGTTCTTGTTCCACTGAGGGCCTTCTTCCTTGAGTGCATTGACTTCAGACTATCCTCTCTCATATCAACAGTACATGGGTAAAATATATATATATATATATATATATATTTGAGGGGAATTGGTATCAGGACCCCCTTGGATACCAAACTCTGCCAATGCTCAAGTCCCTTACATAAAATAGTATTTGCATATAACCTACTCACATCCTCTTGTATACTTTAAATCATCTCTAGATTACTTATAATACATAAAACAATGTAAATACTATGTAAGTTGTTGTTACACTATATTTTTTAGGGAATAATGACAAGAAAAAACTCTATACACGTTCAGTACAGATGTGACCATCATAGGCCTAACTACATAGTACACGCCAGCAACACCTAACTTTTTTTTTCGATCATTTTCAATCTGTGGTTGATTGAATCCATGGATGAGGAAGGGTTTACCGTACACACACACACACACACACTCACACACACACACACACACACACACACACACAATAGCGCTTGAACAGCCCCACTTGAAACTCCCAAAGGATCCATGACTTCTGTGGAGGAGGAGAGAAGAAAAGCTGGTGAGTGGTTGGATGGAGAAGCCCCACTAAGAGCAAGTAGAGCAAGAGTGAGCAGGGAAGACACCCTCCACATACCTCACCTCACAGGGTTCCAGATCCATGACTGAGCAGTCCTCAGGGCACGCTGTTCCAATCGCCGTCCCAGCAGGCCAAGTTGAGGACCCTCAGGGAGGGGTAGTGCAACGATGATGTTGAGGACCCACTATCCACCACCAATCCTTCATACCTTCTGGTGAGCAGAGCCCTGTGGACCATGACACCTCCAGGCTATATGCAGACCTTGTGTCTCCCTCACTCCTGTTATCAATATAACCTTTCCATGAACTTCAGTGTTGCCCTTGCGTCTTATTTTTTTCTCAACTATTTTTTGAACAGATCATTATGCTGGTAAAATGTCAAATGCTGTTTTTCTTGGCAGATACAGAGCTTGCAGGGAAAGACAAAGCATTCCTACCACTCTTTAAACATTGCAGGGGATAATTGAGACATTAAACAAGACATCACTAAGTGAGGATTCTAAGTGAAGTCACAGCCATCAGGGATGCCATACCAGTCAGATAAGGATGTTTCCTGTCACTTGGGCAGCTCGTGCCCAGTGCCTGCTTCTTTCCCTCATTGCAACATGACTAGCCAAGGAAGCACTGGCCCTACACAGATCTTCAGGTTTTGCTCTGACCCTTTGTACTTAAAAAACAAAACAAAAACAAAAACAAAAACACCCCATATTCTTATATCTTTAGGAGCCGAAACTAAAAGCAGGTTTGAAAGTGGTTAAATGGAGGTGAGCCTCAGCTGTGTTCTGAGTGGCCCTGAAAGTCTCTGGCATTGATTTTGTGCCCTGGGGCAGCATGGGATTTTTCTGGAGGTTTGCGTGTTTGTAGAAGAAATCAGAGCATTGTTCAAGTGCTCATGCAGCCCCATGTGCCTTCCTTACCACATATTTTGTTCCCTTGCCTCCAGGCACTGTATAACTTTTTGGCCATCTGTCCTTCTGCACCAGTACTTCCCATAGGAACTTACTCTTGCAGTGTAGCTCTCAAAGGTCTCAGGGGGAAATCTCTTACCCCCCCTTTAACAAATTCAGGTACAAAGTCAGCCTTTGAAATATTATTTGGAACTTTTCTGAGTAGCTGTTTTGCTGTTGTCAGTACACCCTCTTTTCCAGCTAAAGAGAAGGACTTTCCTGCCCCTCTGAATGTGCTCCTTGGAGCTAAGATTATAGCAGCCTGAGGATGAGGCTGGACACTTTATTCCCCTTTAGCTCCAACAGCCCAAAGGATACACCCAGAAGAACTGTTCCCAGCCCTACTTCTCTATCACCAGGTTAAGCAGACAGCAAGGAGTTTATAGCCATTTTATGAGATGTTAATAAGAGGCAGGCATTAGACCTGACTTGACTGCAATAACCTGTGTGGGAGGCACAGTGAAGAACATTATATGAAGACACAGACTTCACAGGGGCCTGTTAAAACTCCTGCAAAGTGCTGAAACACCCTTCTAAAAGATTCACAAACACGTGATGTGGCTAACAGGAAAACATGGTGAGACATGTGTGCTCATGAAGGAAACATTTTCCTGGGAGACAGGTTTCTCTTTCATGACAGCTTCTCTGGAAGCAGCAGCACTTATCTTTCTCTTACTGGGAAATTAAAACCCTTGGACAGGAGAGGAAGAGGGCTGTGGGACTCCTGTGTTTGGAACAGGGCTTCACTAGTTCACCAAGAGCATGTTAAGAACACTAAGGGCCAGCCTCTATGAAGTTTCTAAGAATACACATAACAAGGTTACAAATACCTTCTCATTCTTTAGGACTTCAGACTTCTCCATGTTTCTCCTCTGTTCCTACTGTTTCTCGAACCAAGATATTGTGAAGGGGAGGTAGGTGGGTGGGTGGTTGGAAATTCCAAAGAAGTTTGAGCATTCTAAGATCTTCCAAGGGGGTCAATTGCAGTGGTCAAAATCATGAATTATTTTTCACATTCATTTTGCAATGCACGGGGAAGAAGGATAGCAACTACTTAGTCTCAGTTGTACTGACACACAGTTACAGGAGAGTTAAGTCAAGCATTTTATACAAGACTGTGGGAACAATGCAGAAATGCCTTCCAGGATACACAGGACACTGTGAGGACCACAGTGAGGTGTGTGAAGCAGCCATACAAGCAGCATCTGGATACCCAACACTGAGATGTGGCCCGCAACCATTACTGATATGGTCTGTGGAGAAGCAGAATGTGGGCACCAATTGGAACACCCAAACCTGTGCTCTACACACCACTAATCATAAAGTTGTTCATGGAAAAACAGGAAGGTATCACCTGGGATATGGAACACTGCTGAAAACTTAATATTCTCATAGTGGTCTATGGGCCAGCAGTATGGGCACCATCCAAGATATGTACACTGAGAACTACACAGTCACCAGGCACAGTGAGCACCTTGGAAAGCCACATCAATGAAACCCAGAATTACCACCATGGATTCAACATATCCTTACCATGTTGTCCCTGAGTTCAGCACAGACTCACATGGGACACTGTCACTGTGTTCTATAGCCCCAAACTCACTGATAGCTCATGGATTAGCAGTAGCAATATCACCTGGATGTCAAGCACTGTGCTCTGACCCCAAGAACACAGAGTGGACCATGGAACATCATAAAGGGTATCTCATGCTACCATGGCACTGTACTGTACATTCAGGACATGCATTGTGTCCCATGGATGGCATCACATGCATTGCTGGAGTATCAGGCCTTGTGACCTCTATCACAATTCCTATAGGGAAGATTGTGGATGAGCAAAATCGATATACATGGAGATCTCACCCTTTACCCCACACCCCTGCACTCACCTGTGCACTGCGTCCTTCAGTACCTATGTCTTGGGGGATCCACAGTGTGTCCCACATTCACATGAGTCACATAGATTCTGTGACAGATCAGTATGAGCATCATCTGGGATTCCATATTCTGTTCTTTTGACACCCACCACTCATAGTGGAGTCCATGGAGTAGCACACTGGAAGCCCCCTGAGTTTCCAATGCTGCCCATCAATCTCCACCGTCATTTTGTGATCCAGGGAGAGGGTGGAAGCTCACCAGGACATGCACTTCTGTGCCCTGAAGACAACTCTTCACAAAGTATCTGTGGGAAAGTTGAAGGGTATCACCAAAGATAACCAATACCACACTTCCTTTTCAGGGTTCTCCAAAGAAGCAAAACCAAAAGATGTTTATATGCAGACAGGGATAAATTTATTTTAAGGGAATGTCTCACGTCATTTTTGAGATTAGCTAATCCCAATTCTGCAGAGCAAGCTGGCACGCTGGAGACTCATGGCAGATCTGATGTTACAGCTTGAGTCTGAAGGCTGTCTGGAGCAGAATTCCCTTTTTTATGAGGGACCACAGTTCTTTCTTAAGGCCTCCAACTGATTGAGTGAGGCCCACCTACATTATGGAGGGTAATCTGCTTTTATTCAAAGTCAACTGCTTTTTAAAAAAGACTTTTATTAAAAACATAGCTAACATACAACATTATATTAGTTTCAGGTATACACCATAATTATTCAACATTTACATAACTAAACAAGTTATTGCCATGATAAGTCCAGCAATCATCTGACACTATATCTCACTATCACAATGTTATTGACTATATTCCCCATGCTGTACATACATACCCATGACTTATTTGTTTTATACCTGGAAATTTAAACCTCTCATTTCCATTTCCCTCCTTTTTTGATTTTTCAATTACAGTTGACATTCAATATTATTTTATATTAATTTCATGTATACAACATAGTGGTTAAATATTTGTACAGTTTTAGAAGTGATCCCCTTACTAGCCTAATACTCACCTGGCACTATACATAGTTATTACCATATTATTGACTATATTTCCTATGCTTTACTTGACATCTCCATGACTATTTTGTAACTACCAATTTGTACTTCTTAATCTCTTCACCTTTTTCACCCTGTCCCCCAACTTGCCTCTCATCTATCTATCACCCCAATAAATCTTGTACCCATCAGACACCATACATAATTATTACAATATTATTGACTCTATTCTCTATGCTATAGCCTACATCCCCATGACTACTTTGCAACAACCAATTTGTACTTCTTAATTCCTTTCCATTTTTCACCCACCCTCTCAACCCCCCCTCCATCCGGCAACAACCAAAATGTTCTCAGTATCAATGAGTTTGTTTCTGTTTTGTTTGTTTATTTATTTTTTTCTTTAGATTCCATATACAAGTGAAATCACATTGCATCTGTCTTTCTCTGACACACTCCACTCAGCACAATACCCTCCAGGTTCATCCAGGCTGCCACAGATGGCAAGAACCCATTCCCTTTTATGGCTGTGCAATATTCCATTGTATATATGTACCATCTGATCTTTATCCATTCATCCATTGATGGACAACCTAGGTTGCTTCCACATCTTGGCCATTGCAAACCGTGCTGCAGTGAACATACGGATACACATGTCCAAAGAAGTAGTAGTGCTCTGGGTTTTTTAAAATAAATACCCAGAAGTGAAATTACTGGTCCTTCTTTGCCTCTTGTTATAACCTTTGATTTAAAGTCTATTTTTTCTGGTATAAGTAGTGCTACTCCAACATTTTCCCCCCATTTCCATTTTCATGAAATAACTTTTTCCATGCCTTTACTTTCAGTCTTTGTGTGTCTTTCAATCTGAAGTGAGTCTCTTTTAGGTGGCATATATGGGTTTTCTTTGCTTACCCATTCGGCCACCCTATATCTTTGATTGGAGCATTTATTTCATTTACATTGAAAGTAATTGTTGATAAGTATGTAGTTATTGCCATTTTATATATATATATATATATCCTTCTAACATTTCTTGTAATTCTGGTTTTGTGGTCTAGAACCCCTATAGCTATTTCTTGTCTAGGATGTTCTTTATCTGTCTTTTGATTTTAAATAATAGCCTTGCTGGATCAAGTAGTCTTGGTTGTAGATCCTTGCTTTTCATCACTTTGAATATTTCCTGTAAATACCTCTAGCCTGCAAAGTTTCTGTTGAGAAATCAGCTGATTGTCTAGTGGGAGCTCCCTTGTAGGTAACTAACTTAATTGCTTTTCTCTTGCTGCTTTTAAGATTCTTTGTCTTTAACCTTTGGCATTTTACTTATGATGTGTCTTGGTGTGTGCCTCTTTGGGTTCATCTTGCTTGGGACTTTCTTCATTTTCTGGGCTTGTATGTCTATTTCCTTCACCAGGTTAGGGAAGTTATCTGTCATTATTTCTTCAAATAGATTTCCAACTCATTGGTCTTTTTCTTCTTCTTCTGGTGCCCCTAATATGTGAATGTTGGCATGATTGATGTTGCTCCAGAGGTCTTTTGAACTATCCTCATTTTTTTTCTTTTTACTGTTGTGATTGGGTGTTTTTTGTTACCTAGACTTCCAAATTGCTGATTCGATCCTCTGCTTCATCTAGTCTGCTGTGATTCTTTCTAGTGCATTCTTCATTTCAGTTATTGTATTCCTCACTTCTGACTCTTTTTTACGGTTTCTATGTCCTTTTTTCTGCTTGTTGTGCTGTCTCTTTGTTGAAGCTCTCACTAAGTTCCTTGAGCATCCTTATAAACAGTGTTTTGAATTCTGTCTCTGGTAGTTTGCTTGCCTCTGTTTTGTATAATTCTTTTTCTGGAGTTTCCTCCTGTTCCTTCATTTGTGATGTATTTCTTTGTTTCCTCATTTTGGCTACCTCTCTGTGTTTGCTTCTGTGCATTAAGTAGATCTGCTACATTTTCCAGTCTTGCTGGATCACCTTATGTAGTAGGAGCTGTGTGGGGCCCAATGATGCAGTCTCCCTGGTCACCTGCTCTGGGTTCTCCAGGAGTGTCCCTTGTGTAGGTTATGTGTGCCCTACTGTTGTAGTTGAGCCTTAATTGTTGTAGGCTGTCAGTGGTTGTGATTGACCCTCAGGCTGACTGGCTGTGAAGTTTGGCCATGTTCACAGCTTAGGGGCTACTGTATGGGGGGTCTTACCCCACAGAGTGGGATTTGCCCCAGTGAGTTCTGGTGCCTGTTGATATTGCCCTTCTGGTGTAACACTTGTGGAATTAATTGGGTAGTTCTGGGCTGTGGCCATAAGCCCACATCTAAGTATATTCGTTCTGAGGCCTCTTGGGAGGGGTCTGGTGCAGTCCAGGGTCAGTCACTTCCTATGATTGGCCAAAGATTATCTGGTAGGAACTATAAAGTGATCCACAGTTGGTTGCTATCTGTGCTGGACCTGAAGGTATTTGGAAGAGACCATGCTTTGAACTGAAAACAGCTGTCACCTCTACTGAGTCTGGGGTAGCTCCACAAAAAAAACCAGGTAACTCTGAGGCCTGCTGCCAACTTCCGGCTCCATAAGGTTCAGCCACTGATAAAGCCTCTTGTAATAAGGAGCTGTTGGGTGAGGTAGGGTCTCAGTGAGTTACCAGGTTGAAGCAAACAGAGGTTCAGATTTGGCCATGTGCAGGGGATGGGTAGAAATCAACACAGGAAAGATGATTCCCCCGCTGGTTACTGCATGAGAGGAAGACCCCACACAGGGAAATTGGCAACTGTCTCTTCAGTTCTTGCCCAGAAGCCACACAACTCAGTCTTTCCCTGTATATCACTGACACCCCTGGAGTTATTGTCCCTCTGCTGGTGCCCAGGATGAGTGCCTGTGAGTGAGTGAGTCTGTGCACAGGCTCCTTAAAAGGATGCCTGGGTTTCTCTCAGCCTTCCATCTCCTGGATGGTTGGAATTGCCAGTGTTTTTCACAGCCAGATGTTGTGGACACTCCTCTTCCCAGCACTAGTACTCTGGGTTGGGGAGCCTGGTGTGGAACTGGGACCTCTTACTCTTTCAGGGGAAACCTTCACAGCTGAAATATCCCTCCTGATTCTCAACCACCACACAGAAGTTAGGGGACAGCCTATTTCATGTCTCTCCCCATCGTGCCAGCCTCAATGTGGCTTCTTCTTTATATCCTTAGTTATAAAACTTCTGTTCAGGGGCTGACCACGTGGCTCAGTTGGTTAAGAGTGCTAGCTCTGAGCAACAGGGTCACCAATTCGATTCCCACATGGGCCAGTGAGCTGCTCCAGAGCTGAGCTGCTGCTGAGCTGCCAACAGTTGGTAGGATGCTCAGTGGTTAGAGCATGCACTCTTAGCAACAAGGTTTTCAGTTTGACTCCTGCATGGGACTGTGGGCTATGCCCACCTGCAATTAAGATTGAACATGGTACCTTCAGCTGAGCAGCCATGAGCTGCCGATGGGTGGCTGGATGGCAACTGGACTTGGAGCTGCACTAGCTGCACCTTACACAATTAAGATTGAAGGACAACAACTTGGTTGTTCCCCTTCCCCAATTTTCCAACACTGTTCCCCTTTCCCAATTTCCCAATAAAATCTTTAAAAATAAATAAATAAAACTTCTGTTCAGCTAAATTTTGGATGTTTTCTAGGTTGATTGTTCTGTATTTTAGTTGTAATTTTAATTTGTTCATGGGAGGAGGCAAGTACAGCATTGATCTACTCCACCATCTTGGATCTCCTCCAAAATCTACTAATGTTAAATGCTAATCATGTTTTTAAAATATCTTCAGAGCAACATCTAGACTGGTATTTCACCAAATATCTGCATACCATGGGTTTGTCAAGTTGATACATAAAATTAACAATCACAGTGTTCTAACACCCAGTCTTCACAATAGGCTCCATGAAAAAGCAACAAAGTCTCATGGAAGGCTGTCAGCATTGTGTTCTCCACTCCTACCCACAACAGGACAGGTGGTATTAGTCTTGCTTGGGACACTCAGCACTCTGCACTGCACTCCATCCCACACAGCATGGTTACTTTACAATGGCATGGGAATGTAAGGACACCAAGCCCTCCATTGTAAACCCCCATTCTTCCCAGCATTGGCCATGGAGACATGGCACAGGCATCACAGTATCTCCAGGACAGAAGTGGACTCTTTCCTCTCAAAGTTCAGCCTGGTTAGTGGGAAGAAGAATGGAGTTCTGCTGAGAAACCCTATACTGCACATACACACTACTAGCATTATTATCTATAGTGCTGCAGCAGTGCCTACACCACATAGGATCCAAAGTTGTGCTCTATACACTCCCTGCTCACCAAGCAAGGAGGCAAGCAGCCCTGGGCAAGCGTGCTGGCAGTTCCTCAAACACCCCACATTGCTCTATATGAGCCTAAGTAGCAAGAACATCATGTGGGTTCCCAGACACCATGCTCAGTGACCCACCACTGGGAGGTCAGTAACACCAGCTGTGCTTTGCCTGGATTTCCTCACAAGATATATTGCCCCCAGCCCCCACACAAGGTGGCTTATGAACCAGCAGCATTACTGTCACCTGGCACCTTTTCATTAGGATGAATCTCAGGCCCCACCAAGAGCTAGTAAAGTATATCTCCATTTTACCAAAAATACAGGTCATGTGAGTTTAAGGAGCACCTTCTAAAGCAGAGGCCTATTATACTCTCAAGTTCTCATATTTTTGTTGTTGTTGTTGTTAGGGTTAGGGACAGGGTTAGGGTTAGGGTTAGGGTTAGAGACAGTGTTAGGGTTAGGGTTAAGAACAGAGTTAGGTTTAGGGTTAGGGTCATAGTTAGAGACAGAGTTAGAGTTAGTGTTAGGGTTAGGGTTAGGGACAGGGTTAAGGTTAGGGTTAGGGATAGGGTTAGGGACAGGGTTACGTTTAGGATTAGGAACAGGATTAGGATTAGGGTTAGGGTTAGGGAAAGAGTAAGGGTTAAGGTTAGGGACAAGGTTAGGGTTAGGGACATGGTTAGAGTTAGGGTTAGGGTAAGGGTTAGGGACAGGGTTAGGGTTAGGGTGAGGGTGAGGGACAAGGTTCAAGTTCTCATATTTTTAAATCCCATATGATCATAGCACACTCAAGTTTACATAAAAAATTTTATCAAATTGTAAAGGGAGTCTACCCTCCAATCAAATGTTACTTACAGCCTAATGGAGTGAGATTTTTAAAGACTGCAAAGTTTAATCAAATAGATTTTGATAAATCAGGTTGTTCAATTAGACTGAAAAAAAAAACCCAGGTACTACATGTGGGGTCTAAAGATGCATTGTCAGTATCACTTGGTAATGAAATATAGCCCTTCTTTTCTCCCCTAACACATTTTCCCTATACAGGTACATACACACATATTACTATTAGCAGGTAGAGTCTGTTACAGAATCTCACGTGTGTGCATCACACCAAGGTGGCCAGATCATCATTCATCTCTCATTCTCCAATATCCCTACATTTTACACTGGAAGAAAGTAGGATGCAGAATGACTGTGCTTTCCTCTTTTGCATTTCAGTGTTCATAAATTTTTCTTTTTCAAACTTTTCAAGTAACCCATCCCCCAAGATGCCAGGTGTCCAATGGGTAAGAGGAGAAGATTTAAGATGGTTCAGCAGGACTGCAGAAAAACTTGAATGCAGCTCATACAACTTCTGGGCAGTACAACAGGATTTTTTAGCAGGATAATAGACTCAAAATTTAGTGAATGTGTCCCAAATTCAGAGTATCTCAAGAACTCCACCTAAGGGCCCTATTGGCATCACAGAGTACAGAACTCACCTGGCCTTAAACTTCCAGTGGAAGAGTTAATAATCTACAGATTGGTTTAAAAAGAAACAAATTCAGGCAGACTGAGATCATATTGTTAATTTCATTGAGTAAAGATGATAAACATCCCAGTTGTGGTTCTGGGCCACCAGACCTCCTGGCCAAGGTAGAAAGAAGAAGCTGGGTGGTTTTCATCTCCCTTACCTAGGCTTTGGCCCAGAGGAAGGGTCAGTGTGGAGCAACTTTTAGATAACTGAGGGGAATTCTGAGAGCAAGAGTGCTTTTCAGCCTGATGTTTGGAGCTCTGGAAGGAGGCTGCGTATCAAGTGGCTTACCACCCTGTCCACAAAACATACAAATTCATTCAAAGTGCACTGAGGCACAGTAAGGTGGAAGGAAGAAAATCTGGAGGTGGTTAGCTTCCCCCTGTTAGTACCCACATGGCAGGGACAGAAGCCAGAAATTTCTAGACACTGCTAAGAATGACTATGGAAAGTAGCCAATTGGAAGATTAGGAGGGGCATTATGGTACCCCTCCTATGGCCATGCTAGATATGTACATAAAATGTATATAATAATGTAATACAAATATGATAGACTTATCATAATGACAATGGATCTGTTTGTACAGACTCTGTTTGCATCCCAAGTGTCTAGCTCATAGCATGTAATACTTATGACTATTAACTATTAAACATTTTCCAGTTAATAATATTTTTAGTTATCAGTAAAAAATTCAGTTTATTCCTACCCTCACTAAATGAATGATAAATATATATTTAAAGTATGTCAATTTCAAGGGCTACCAAATCATTAGCCTTCTTAAATCACATCACTTTCTGGCTTTATGATGAATTAAAGTTATTATCAATAAGACTTTTAAAAACATAGTTACTCAATTGTTACATAGTAAACTATAATGCTGCCCTAAATATATCTCATTTTATTCCAAATGTTCAGGTTTTCACTTTGATTGGAGCATGAGAGCCTTTTCTTTTCTTTTTTGTACTTTGTGTGGTTCCTTTGCACAGTGGCACTGCAGTCTCTACCTGAATATTCAGCATGCCATGTTCTGCCAATTCCATGTGCTCCCCTTCACTTTGTCCCTGTTTGTGTCACAACCAACACTCTCAGCATGTCTCCACACACCACCTGTGTTTGGCCAAATCTCACAGTCTTTTATTCAGTGCATACCTTTTTTGTGCCCATTTACAAACTGTGCCCCTAAATCTGAAAAGAGCTGGGTGGAATTGATGGAGAATGACTGCATTTCAGCCTTCATTTTCCTAACATGCCCATGAGTTCCATCTGGTTTCAATGCCCATTCTGTTTCCCTGGACTCCAAGGCTCCTATCTGCACCTGAACCCAGTGTATTTACTTTCCATTGCTGCCAAAACAAAGTACCACAAGACTGGTGTTCAAAACAACACAAACTTTTTATCTTACAGTACTGGGTACCAGAAGCCCAATGTGAGTCTCACTGGGCTAAAATCAAGGGCTGGTTGCTTCTGGAGGCTCAAGGGGAAAGTCTGATTCTTGTCATTCCCAGTTTTTAGAGACCACCACATTCTTTGCCTCGTGGCCCCTCTTTCCATCTTCAAAGTCAGTGGTGGTGAGTTGAGGCCTTTTCATTCTTCAGATTCTGCCTGCCTCTTTTTCTGTTTCCCATATTTCTTTCTCACTCATCTGGGAAAGACTCTCTGCTTTTAAAGGTGTGACTAGATTGGGCTCACCAGGATAATCCAGAAAAATCTTTCCATCTAAAGGTGCTTTAACTTAGTCACATTTTAAAGGCTCCCTTTGCCATGTAAAGCAATATATTCACAGGTTCTGGGGATCAGAATGTGGATATCTTTGGGAGCCATTATTCTGTCTATCACAATTACTAATACCCCCTTTTTTTATTTCCTTGTTCTCTGACAGATCTTCCCTGGCTGCTTTAGTCTCTGATTTGTGGTAGGGATTGTATGAAGGCTACAAAGTGCTCAGGATGGGATACTCATTCCTTGATGTTTTTTCAAGTTCCCATTTGGTTTTTGTTTTGTTTTGTTTTGTTTTTTAAGCTGAGCCATCCTGCCACCTGTTGGTAACTCAGCGCTGCTTAGCTCAGACCGGGACTCGAACCGCTGTTGCTCAGAGCTCAAACACTTGAGCGAGCTCTTAACCAACTGAGCCACTCGGCCGGCTCTCCTTGATGTTTTTTAAATATTGTAGAAGTCAATTAATGAATGCATGGATGGATTCATGGATGGTTGGGTTCATGGATGATGAATGGATGGTTAGATAGAAGGATGGAATAATTCTTATTAAAAGCTGATGTTTTAACTATAATTTTTACTGCTTTCACATAAGCTATTTAATTTATTTGGAAAGATAGGTCTTATCCTCTATTTCTGTAGATGAAGAAATTAAAGCTCACAGAAGTTTCAAGTTGATGAGACCATACAGCCTACATCTGATAGGGGTGGGTAATTTTGTGTTTATGACTCTAAATCCAGATGTATATGGCCTTTTTCATAACTGCACAGCTCACTTTTTATTTTTACCCAAGAATATAAAAAATAAATGAAAAACACCCCAGGGTTTCTGTGCTGGAGTTTGGCATGGCAAGAGATTAAAGGGAAAGATGTGGAGTGGAATGCTAACTTGCTCCAGAGACAAAGAAATGAAAGACTCATTATCAAGCATTACCATGGATATAGGTTATTTTGATATGGAGGAAAATAAAGTATGTTTCATTACCATTACCTCACATTTATTGAGGCTTATGATGTGTCAGTATCTGTGGTTAACAATTTATAAATATTATTTTATTTAATTTCCTAAAATCCAGCAAGATGGTATCTGTTATTATCCCATTTAGGAATGGAGTAACTGAGGTATAAGAGGTTAACTTGCCCATGTTCCCATGAGATGTAAATGGTTGACCCAGAAACTGAATGCAGATATGTGCAGTTCTGTAGCTTGTGCTTTTAACAACTCTTTTGTACCTCCCACTTCCTGAGTTATTAAAAAATCCTAACATATATAGTATTTAACTGAAACTAGCCTATGATATAAAAAACACAATGAATACTCTTAAGATAATAATGTTTTCTACTAGACTATCACAATGATTTTCTAAAACAAAATAAAATTCATTATAAATTGTGTTCAAATACCTTACATTGTTATATAATAAGAAATTTAAATCATTCACATTTATGCTAATTTTTCTTTTCAATGGCTTTGTCAAATATGCATATTCTTTGCTGGTGACAACAACCTCCTCCTATAGGGTTTGCTGTAAAAACTAATCAATATTTATATAACACCAAAGTACTTTAAAAAATGTAGCCCTGCAGGTGAGCGATGAAAAGATGCTACGTTGGAAAATCCCAGAGAAAAAGCTCAGAGCATGTGTAGTTCTAGAGCTGTCATCTTTGCATCAGGCAACAATTCAGGGATTGAAAGGGAGAAATTTCATTTTAAAAAGTTATTTCACATTCAAAGTTTTCCAAGCAAAAATTGAGAGGTTGACTTAGGGTGGATTATAGAGGAAAGCGTTCTGTACAGACACACAGACAGTATTATCCCACAGAGTGCTCTTTTGCTCTGCATAACCAGAGAATCTGTATCGGAAATGTGGTGGTGGGGGTTGGTGGGTAGTACCATTATATCTTCTGGGCTGAAAATCCCCATCAGCATTTCTATTACCCCCTGAAAAATACATGTGGGCTTGCAATTGTTTCCCCTCAAAGCATTGCTTTGAAAAGTCTCTGTCTTGCCATTTTTCTGTTATATTTCAGCCAAAGAGTGATCAGGATAGCTCTCATTTTTTCCCATCATAAAATATCAATTATATCCTGGTCAATATCTCCATGACAGAAAAAAGCTGGAGGAAAGAAAATAGAGCAAGAAAAATATCAATCAGTAATTCAATGTCTTTTCTACATAGTGGAGGATCCTACCCTAATATTGGGACACTATCAAAACAGAAACTCCATTTTCAAGGCACGTGTTCACATATTAGATTTGAATCCATGTTTAAAGATCAAGGAATTGGGTTTTCTGATACCTACTTTATATGTTACATACTGGTTTTATCCCCATATATGTTTGTCATTTATAAGAATCAATGTGTAGGAGTTATAACATAATCTTTACCAATTAATATATTGTCTTGGGCGCCAGCCTAGAACCCACTAGAAATAAGCCTATAACATTTAATTCTTCTTAATTCACGGCCTCTTATGCATACTGTTGTTTCACTTCATAGTGACCATCCAAAAAACCCTACTGGATGTGCCCATGAGAGTTGAGATCTGTAAACAAATGGAAAACACTTGTCACAATGCCTAATTTAAAAACTTCTTGGGCCGGCCGAGTAGTGTGATGGTTAAGAACTGGCTTGGGATGCCAGAGGACCCCAGTTCAGATCTCACATATGAGGGCCAGTGACACTGCCCTCCACAGCTAAGATGCTAAACAGCAGCTTAACCTGGAGCTGGGCTGCCATGAATCACCGGCGACGGCGTAGGCTGCAGCCCCTGTGGCAGTGAGTTGCCAAGGGCTACCGTATGTAGCCAGCAGCCGCAGTGAGCGGCTGTCCAGAAGCTAGCGACTGATCTGCCTTGCCCAGGAAGAGCTCAATGATGGTGCCAACTTGGGCCAGTGAAGCAACGTCCTCCACAACTAGACTGAAGAACAAAACGACAGGAACTTGTCTGTTCCCCTTCCCCCAATTCCCCAGCGCTGTTCCCATCCCCCCAATTCCCCAATAAAAATCTTTAGAAAAAAACAAAAAACTTCTCTAAACTCTGTTGATAGCTAATATGGTTGGGTAGCTGGTATTTGGAATCTCAAATTTGAACTAAGATCATGTTATTTACTGGAGCAAAATATATTCTTCAATAAGAAAATTGTGAGGCACAGGCAGATAAACTCCCATTATTTCTATTTCCTCTAGTAACAGAATTGTCATGGAAACTGTCATCATCTATCAAAAAGGAAGAGAACCATGTGGAAAAATCCAAGAAATTGCACTCAGTGCCTGATGGGAATAGGTACACCTGTATACACATTGGTATTGGGAGCTCAGCAGACAGAGTTGTCCTACCAAGATTTGATCCTCATTAGTTTGACTGCTCTATCAGAGTTTGCCAGCTGAAATTCTGATGTTTCCATGGCACTGATCCTGCAGCCCTGGCATGATTGGTGCTAGCCCTGAACAGCATTATCCATTTATCCCAGCATGTCACACAATGTCCTCTTCTACATATGCCACAGCAAACAATAATAGTACCAACAATAATAAAGTTTGGAGGCTTCACTGTATGTTGCCCTGTCTCTAAAACAGTTGACTTGTGGAAAGATGGTCTTCATGGCATCAGGCATGTCACTGAAAGGGAGCAAGATTGTTTTCTGCATGGCCTCATCTGGTTATTTCCACACTGATTCCTGGCTATTTCAATGTTATCAGTGCCACTGACTCCCTTATAGTAGTTTTCATGAGCACTTTCCTTTCCCTTTTCTTAGGCTATCAGCAGATATAGAAAACACAGCATCTGCCTTCAGGACATGCTGCTTATATCAACATCTAGCCATCCCCATGGAGACCAGTGCTTCAGGGAAGATGACTTGACTCAGCCTCTCTGGGTGGGCTGATAGATGGCCCATATGCTATTTGGTTGAGACCTTCTGAGGAAAGTTTTCCCTCTCTTAAAACAGAGCCATCATTTTTCTCCTTCCTTAAACATTATTGTGACAAGAAGTGAATGTGTCACCACTGTGGTCACCTTGCTCCCAGCCTGAGGATAATGAAGAGCAAAGCCAGCAGACCAGAGAGAGGCAATTCTTGATCTTTTATGTGAAAAATTGGCACAAACAAATCAATTCATTTACTGACTAATTCAGCTTGTGTCAGGATTTCTAAAATGCCATTGAGTTTCCCATTAGTCAACTTGCCTACATCATCTTGGAGCTGATAGTAATAATAAAAG
>NW_017731693.1:158492-170011 GCF_001890085.2 Hipposideros armiger
TATCCAGTCCAATTCTTTTCTCCTTATTTGATTGTTAAAGGAAACTATTTTAAATGTTTCCTCTGATTGTTATTTTTTCTTATTTCTCCTGATGGAGATACCTCAGCAAATCTAGATAATATCTGCATTTCTTTATTTCTTGAGTTATAGCTTTAGATAATATTCATTGACTTCCCTGTAAGACATGGGAACTTGGCATATTTATACTCCCACCTTCTTCTTCTCAATTTTCAAATGTATATGAGTATGTTATTTCTACTACCGATTACCTGTATTTAAATGTGTATTTACTTCATTGTCAACTATTGGTCATATTTCTTGACTCTTCTCCCCAAATTTTGGATGAGTATAAATGTGAATTTTCCTACTTGTCTTCCATGTACTCTGTGCCCAGTATACTTTTTCTTTAACATTTAGTCCACACCACAGTCTAGTCTTTACTGCTTTGCCAATGGTTTGGCTCAAAAGATTGAAAACTAATAAAGCATTTACAGTATTATGATTGTATAAATACTGTTCACTGAGGCAGTTGGTAGGCCCGAAATATTTTTTTTCACTGAATCTAGTGTCTCAACATCTGGCCCACTCAAATTATGATTTTCCTGTCCCCAAGATCAAATGGATTTTCTCTTGTAAGATGATGTTCCTTTCTTCAATATTTCATATTTTCGTTTGCTCCATATTAAAGCAATAACTTTCTCATATATATTCTTTTAATCCAAAGTTTTAATTGCATCCTTTTTACTTGCATTATTTCTCATTATTAGAGCTACATGCTTTTCTATCTTAAAATTATACTTCCTATTTGATCAAGTTCTGTTCTTTCTTGGAGACTTCCCTTCTGAAGCTATCTTCCTCTTCTAGCCTTGCAAGATACTTTCTAAATTGAAACTCATCCTCTTCCAGACACACTGCACTCTTTGGATGGCTCTACTATTTCCTAGATATAATGTCTTCCTCTTCCTTTTTTAAATTTTATTTTATAATTTTGCTGAAATTCATCTCTGACTGAATTCCAAAGAGAGGACATGTCTATTCTGCCCAAAGGCTTGATTCTTACTGTAATGAGGAAAACGTTTTAAAACATCATCCTATGTATTTTTCTCTCTCAGTAGTTCCATTTTCCCTGAAGTATTTCTGTCATTAAAAGTAGACAATGTGGTTAAGAATTATTGTCTCCATGATAAAAGGATATTATTTAAAAAAAAAGTCAAGAACTTTTCTCTCTCTTTCTCTCTCAATGGCAATGACAGTGGTCTTGAAAGCAACGTTTTCTGTGTCAAAAGCCAGGTAATCTCAGTCCATGCAGGATTCTCATGTGTTGACCCTCAGTTTCCTCTCCCACCCACCAGGTCTCTCCAACCACCTTAGATGATGCTGTGAGGCTATTCTGTCATCCCACTCCCATTCACTTTCCATCCTGGGAAATTTAGTGATCTCTTTGTAGTGATCTGTTTATAAGTGAGTTTATTTTTCCCGCCCTCCCCTATTATTATTTTTTTTATTACAGCTTTATTCATTTTTTCCCTTCTCCTGCTGTCAGTATGGTGTGGTCTCACAAGAAAGTAAAAGACATGCCTAGTCTGCCATTTTTAATCATATTCCCTTACCTTTTGATTCTCACATTTGTTATGTGTTTTCTGTTACCTCAAGGAGTTAAGATTAAGTATAAAGACATCAATCTAGATCGCTCACAACTCCATAAGGAGATAGGAATAAACAATTTTTCCATTGTCAAAGTATTTATATTAATTTTTATCTTATCTTTTAACTCTTCAATTAAATTTTATATTACTACATTTAATAGCAGTAAAGCACAAACTATACATGTGCAACAGGTACCAGTTTCAACTAGTATACCTTATTTTTCACTCAATTAATTCATGTAAAATACACATTTTAAGAAAGGAAAACTGTATTAAAACTGTAATAATATATACCAAGAACAAAAGATGAATACAAGTCCGTTTGACTTCTGCAATTACAAGAGATGCTCCCCGATGAACAAAAGCAAAGGAGAGTCAAAGTTTGCCAGAATCTTTTGGAGAGTCAAGATGATGTTTTGGGCCATGTTATCACTGGTGATGAAACATGGGTGTACCAATATGACCCTGAAACAAAGGATCAAATCTTTCCTGATAGCAGAAGGATTATTCATTATGAATTTGTACCAACTGGACAAACAGTTAACCAAGTTTACTATTCAGAAGTGCTGAAAAGGCTGCGTGAAAAATTTAATGAAAATGACTTGAACTTTTAGCCAATAATTCATGACTCTTGCATCACAGCAATGCATTAGCTCACAAGGCACTGTCTGTGAGAGAGTTTTTAGCCAGTAAACAAATAACAGTATTGGAACACCCTCTCTACTCATCTGACCTGGCCCCCAATTACTTATTTTTTTAACCAAAAATAAAGAAAATATTTAAAGGAAGACATTTTGATGAAATTCAGGACATCAAGGTAATGTGACGACCACTCTGATAGCCATTCCAGATAGAATTCCAAAATTGCTTTAAAGGGTGGACTAGGTGCTGGTGTCAGTGCATAGCTCCCCAAGGGTAGTACTTCAAAGATGACCATGGTGATATTCATCAATGAAGTATGTAACACTTTTTCTAGGATGAATTGGCAAACTTAATTGTCAAACCCTGTATATCAGAGTGACAAAAAAACATATATGAGTGGACACTTTGTTCAACATTGCTCAAACAGTAGTTTGCCATAATCAGAAGTGTCTGGACACTGATGGTAATCACTTTGAGCACCTCTTATAATTGCAGAAGTCAAATATGACTTGTAGTCATCTTTTGTTATTGGTATATATTGAGTATTACAATTTTAATAGTTTTTTCCTTCCTTAACTATGTATACATAATTTTGGCACCCTCTGTATATATAAATACATGGTTATGGAAGGAGAACTGACTCTGGGTGGTGAACACACAATGCAATATATAGATGATGTATTATAGAAATGTACACTTGAAACCTATATAATTTTACTAACCAATGTCATCCCAATGAGTTTACTAAAAAGTAAAGAAAAATACTTGTAATTTTTCAGAATATGGATACTAAAACATTCTCTAGTTAACCTACAATTTGTTCCTTGTACCAAACTCAGCAAGAGGTATCCTGCCTGCTTTCTCGACATGAGGCAGTCTAGATTTGTGTAACACTTGATTAGAGCAAGTGTCTATTCTTTCCCTTTATATCTCATGGGTCAGTTAATGAACACTTCTTGGCATGTTGTCTACTTTAGCCCTAAAGATGGAATCAAGTGATTTTATTAAATCGGTGAAATTCAAAATGGTTTTTTTCCCTTAGAACTGAAAGACTTTCTTAGTCTTTAAAAGGAAAATGCACAGGAACAAAAAAGCATTCTTATATATTGCTCATGTCCAATTGATTTTGTAAATCATGTATTTTTTCCTCAAATAAATTACCTAGAAGCTCTACATTATCAACAGATATTTATTATCTTTCTTGAAATCAGTGAAGACAAGTTATCCTCATGGTAATAGGTGCCCAACAATTTTGACCAATTTTGCATTTCACAAAAGAGAAAATCACACGCGCACACACACACACACACACACACACACACAGAGAGAGAGAGAGAGAGAGAGAGAGAGAGAGAGAGAGAGAGAGAGAGAGAATCTTTAGCACTGTGCTTAATTATTTTTTGTTCTTTCTCCTTGTAGGATTGTATTTCTGAAACTCTATTGGGTGGATGAGACCATATAATTGTTTTAACCTATGAGTCATGAGTGGAATTGATATGCCTCACTTCCCAGCCAAACATGTAATTGCTAATGCAAGACTGTCCAGAGTTCTCTCTCCCTGTGACCCACAGCTGGCAACTTTCAAGGAGGTGATAGCTCCATCAGCCTGGTTTCTGAACAACAAAAACAAGCAGAGCTCCTACTGAAGTGCAACAGGCCCATAGCAGGTCTATGGATAAACTGTTTCCCTCACTGTCATTTGGGCCAGTCGTTGGTTATTGCGGCACAGCTCATCTTATCCCACTAAGTACAGTGTTGTTCTGTGATATGGTTGGGCTGCCTCTCCCAGGCTGGTCTGGTGCCTAGACCTGCAGAGTAGCTGGTGCATATGTGTGTGTCCTCCAGTTACACTAGGCTAAGAGGACCTAGAGTGTCTGTAAGAAGGGTGAGTTTAACTTTACTTATCTAGATAAGCATCTTACTGATTTCCACAAGTACAGCCCTTAGTTACACAGATGAGTTTTCTTTTTTGTGATCTGTAAGGATTGGGAAGAAGTTTTTGTTGTTATTGTTATTGTTGTTGTTTACTTTTCTTTTTTTTATTATTCCTCCCCTTAATTTCAGAGTGTTGGAAGCTGCTGACCCTTTCAGTCACCAAAGAAAGAAACTCAGTGATTTGAGTTTCTAAGTCTCCCATCTGGGAAAAACAAATCACATCCCTCTCTCTACAAACAGGACCACTTCAGAGAGTAGATTACCATTAAACTATCCAGAAAAAGTGATTTCACAACACTCCTTGGCAAGTTATTTAACAACTTTGATAGCCAGTAATTTTTTCTTAATATCTGACTTAACTCTTCTTGCTATAATTTAAAGCCATTTGCTAGTATATAGGGTTTTATGGAATTTAAAGCTGTCCTAAATGCTATCTGAATATGTTATTTTCTATTCTCAAAAGGCTACAAAGTGATATACAAATTTATTTAATACAATATTTAAAAAAATAAATAATAGAAAAGAAATGGTAGAATTAATAGTAGGGGAAATGAATTGAATGAGCCCACACATCTAGTGCCATAAGGGCACTATATTCTTGTTAGAACTGGAGCAGAAACTAGCCTCTGCAACTTTCAGCATTCAGTATCACAAGGAAACCCTCTGCATCCTTCACTCTATGCCAACGGGCCCTAGAGGTCAATGCTAATTTTCTCATCAATGAAACCACATTCATACATATAGTCAAGTAGGGGAAATACCTAGTCTTAGTTCCACCCTGTTCAGATCACATCCTACATGCATAAGATTTCCCTGCTTTGGCCCTTAGCACATTCACCCCTCTTCAACACACACAATAAGGAAATTTCTTTCTATCTGCCTCTCTCCTCTTCCTTCCTTCCTTCCTTCCTTTCTTTTTAAGTAGTTTCAAGTGTACAAAACAATGTAATATACATGTACACCCTTCACAAGATGATAACACCTCTCCCCCAATCTACTATGCTTCTGACATCATATATAGCTGTTACAATTCCATTGACTCTATTCCGTATGCTGTACTCCACATCCTGTGACTATATATTTAATTATAGTTGACATTCAATATTATTCAGCTTCAGCTTCAGGCATACAGCACAGTTGTCAGGCATCTACACTGTCCATGAAGTGGTCTCCCAAATAAGACAAGTGCCCATCTGATACCCTACAAAATCTTTACAACATTATTGATTATATTTCCCAAATTGTCTTTTGAATCCCTGTGGCAATATTGTGGCTACCAATTTGTGCTTTCTAATCCCCTCACCTTCACCTTCATCCCCAACCCCCTCCCATTTAGCAACTATCAGTTTTTTCTCTATATCTCTGAGGCTATATATATATATATATATATATATATATATATATATGTTTAGTTTGCTCATTTATTCAGTTCTTCAGATTCCACATATAAGTGAGATTATGTGGTATTTTTGTCTTTCTCCACCTGACTTATTTCACTCACATAATGTTCCCTAGGTCCATCCATATCATTGCAAATGGTAAGATTTAATTCTTCTTTATGGCCCAGTAATACTCCATTGAATAAATACACCACAGTTTCTTAATCCAGTCATCTACTGATGGGCATTTTGGTTGTTTCCATGTCTTGGCTATTGTGAATAGCACTGCAATAAACATAGGGGTGCATAGCTTTTTTTTCGAATTAGCATTTTGGATTTCTCTGGATAGATACCTAAGAGTGGAATTGCTGGGTCATAAGGTAGTTTCATTTCCAGTTTTTTGAGATACTTCCATACTGATTTTCATAGTGGCTGCACCAATATGCAATCCCACCAACAGTGCATTAGGGTTCCCTTTTCTCCACAGTCTCACCAGCACTTGTTTGTTGATTTATTGATGATAGGAAATTTCTTAAAGGAAGAGGAAAAATATGGAATGGCACTTATGGTAAATGACCGCCCAGTTTATCTTGTACTATTTTATAACATGGGACAACAGCTGTCTTGGAGAAAGATAAATAGTAGTGGGAACTCCAATCCTGAAGAGCACTGGTCCTCCCACCAAAGCTGAAACCTGGCTGCTCTGCACCCTCCAAAACAAAGCCCCACCTTCTAGCTTTCACTCCTTCACTTTCCTATTTTGGACTCTGAACTGTAACCCCTCAGCTCCCACCAAAAGTTGTATATATTTTTTTCTGTTTTATCATCTTAACACATCATGTATGCACACACACACACACACACACACACACACACACACACACGCACACCAAAAAATAAAAAAAAGAAATTAACAATGACACAGACTGTCCTTATAGCAGCGGTTACTCAGACCCTGAGTAGTTTTACTTTTCATACCCTCTCACTAACTTACAAGCTAAACAGTCTTTATTCTTTTCTTTAGTCTAGATACTAATTACAGGGTTATTTTTTCCTTCAGTTTGACTTATTAGTGGATCAGAAAATAAGAAAAGTAAAACAAAACACAGAACATAAATCAAACCAGCTGAGTCCTCAAAATTATTTCAAACAATCTTCCCCACAATTTGAGTAAAACAAATGCCTTTAATACACTAGATGTTAAATAAATGCCCTATGAATAAATGAATAACTGGATAAATGAATAAAGGTTCTGCCACATTTTCTTCAGTCTCTTTTACCCCAGCACATATATTTTTTGGAATAATTATTCTTAGACTGAGTTACAGCCAGTGGCTAAAAATGGCAGCTATTTGCATGGAAATTTGTGGCAGCTTCAATTTTATAGATCTTATGTTACATAGTGGCTTAATGAACTCTGTGCTTTATCGAAGTTAACCAGAGAGACCTCTGTCTATGTAGCAAATTCCTTTACAAACTACATTTGTAAAGTGTTGTTTACAAATTATTGAAAACAATCCGTTTGGAAATTTTTCAGCTGCTATTTTGTTTAAAGATGGAGCACTCAAACTAAAATTAAATCTAAACTCAATCTAAACATCCCTTAATAGAGTACCATTGCTTCACCCAAGTCAATCAACTTTTTTTTTAAGTTGCCATGGAGCTGAGAGAAAATGTGAAATACTGAGCTGACAAGTTAAAACAGAGCTCTCTCTTGTCCTCAGTATAAAAAATGGCACTGCCCAGGAGGCAGCTAACAGTTGACAATATGTCAAATTCAGTGTCTTAGTTTGGGGTTCTCCAGAAGTAGACCCTGAGACAAGGATTTAAATGCATGTAGTTTACATAGGATACGATCCAAAAAAACACTCAGAAGGAGTAAGAAATCGAGACAGGAAAGAGGGAAATCAACAAAAGAATAAATGAAGGGTGACACCTATGGACCAATAGGACTTAACTCAGTGCAGACCCTGGGGAAGACAATTCAGAGTTAATCTCTTTGAGAGGCAAGGAAGGTTGAGTATTTCTTTTCAGACTCCCTCTTCTAATTTTTTGAGAATCCTTCTGAGTGTTACTGTCCTTCAGGCTATTTCGGCCTGCTGGGGTAGACACCACCCCTCCTCACTGAGCCATGATAGGCTGAGATGACACAGACAGGACAACACATCTGCAGCTTCTGCTTCATGCACTGGAAAGATGCTGACCTGCTGAGATCCAGGGTAGTTATTAAAGGTTCGGTCAAGAGTAAAAATCATGTACAATTTTCTGGGACACAGAAAGAAAGCAATCTGTAGTTAGTTGAGTAGAGCTTTTTTTCACCCACTCCTTCATTTTTGTAACTTAAAATTATTCTCTCAAAAATAAAAGTTCAAACTTGATCTAAGTATTCTCAATACATCTTGAAATTCAAACTGCTAAACTTCTATCCTAGATATTTACCCATATGTCACACATATTTGATGATGGATACAGAAGATAGGGAAGGGATGATGTCTCCTTGCTTTATACTTGGCAGGTTGGTGGGGGAAAGCTGGTCCAATCCTCCTTACCAGAAGTTGTTAGTGTACCTCACCTAATGGTGCAAAAATCTCTTTTCTGATTTCCATTTATTTCCTTCTGTGGATGCATTTATCTTTTTATAATTTGATTCAACTTTCTGACCACTACTCTACTAAACTGCCTTGTTACATAAAACAATGTTAAGACTTATATAGATGTTTATGATACATTTCCATGGCTCTTTATATGCTTACATGTGTAATGTAAAGCAAGAGGATCTTGTTATCTCCATGAGTTTGAAAGATACATTGAATATGTATAAAATCAACTTTACAAATATTGAGACAGAGCCTCAGAGAAATTAAGCAAAGAGCTAAATAGTGAACCAGCTGAGGCCCGATGACCCTGTTGAGACCCCTGTAAGTTCTTCCAAACATTTAAAGGAAAAATAACATCAATTTTTATACAAATTTTCCCAAATAATAGAAAACAAGAGATAGCATTCAACTTATTTCATTAAACCAGCATAAATTTCATACCAAAATCTGACAAGCATATCACTGCAAAGAAAATGTACAGACCAATCTCTTCTGTGGACAGATGTAAAGATTTTAAACAACGTATTATTAAGTCCAATGTTATACAACGCATAATACCTGTGTTTCCTTAATTTTTTTTTCTCTTCAGTGTTGAGTGTAAGTTCCTTATTACATTAAAGAGCTATTGAAGAATTCACAAATTGCTTTCTTGATCAAAGGAAGCAGATTATTAAAATCCATCTACATGTAGTTTTTCCAAGAATTTAAAGTACTACTATCTCCATTCCCTCCCATTCAACTTTCCCCACATATCCTATAATATATCCCCGATTAAGTGCAAAGTTTGAACAACATCACCAATCCTGACCACATTCTTCTTTAGACCATGCAATGAAGCTGAATGAATTTGCAGAGGGATTAGAACTCTCATCCAATGAATAATGAACTTGAATGCACACCAATCTTCACTTATGACTTCAATAAACCATTGAAACTATTTTAGTTTTCTTTTACTATACACAGCACAACTTGTGCCATGTAAAATATATCCCATGTCTATATCACACTTCTCAAATATTTACTCAAATTCTATGTGTTTTCTAATCTGAGTTTCTATTATGTCTGCTTTGTTTTTGACAAAGCTTTCAGGCACTTCTTCTATCCTTTGGCCATGACCAACTCACACACATCTGTCCCAACAACCAGGTGGGCCAAGTGTGTGTTCTTCATACCCCACTGTGGTTTACAAATTGAATTAAGACAAATTCATTTAAGAGGCTCATCTATAGCTAAGCATTGGTAACGTTAAAACAAAAGCTCTGCTAGACCTCTTTCACTCAGTGCCTTATGAAAACATGTTGATTCTCATTAGTTAGTTTTGTATATTGTTAAATATTTTGTTAATGTTTAAAAATATAGGGTACACCTTTTCTCAACAGTAGAAATGAATTAACATGCTGAATTAGCTGCAGTTTTCTAATGGCTCCTGAAAATGCCACATTCAAATGGATAAAATGATATCAAATATTTTATTAGGCTAATTATAAGAAAGTTTACAACATATTTCTCATGGGAACTACATAGGCATGATGTGCTTCAAACATACATGTCTATATTTGATTATCCATGATCAAAAATTCTAAAACAGGATTTATACCAAAGGAAAAATAATTTTAGATTGCCCTCATGGATGTTCTGCTCTTGTCCCCATGGTCCTATTGTAAGGAAAACTTTTATTGATAAATGATATACTATTTTGAAATGATCTTGGGAAATTCAGTAAGCCAGAGGATATGTAAACACTTTTGCACTGTAATTTAATCCTCGTTCATTGACATTTTAATGGGTTTTCCTAAAGGATTGACTTTATGTAGATAAGATAGCCTTTGATAAAATGTAACTCATCTCTACTGATATACTGATTATCATAAAGATTATTATCATAAATATTATTACACCAACAATGATTATAAAAACACTTCATAATATATCAGGTGTCCCTATCCACAGAAATGTATGAGAAACCATGGCAAACTCACACAAAAAAAGATTGATATTTATATTCACAAAGCTACATAAAGATTCAAAAACATAAAGATTATAATTGTTTTTCAAGGCTAAACAAATCTATCGAAAATATTTCCAATATGTATATGTATAAAATTGTTTCTATGAAGCTATTCATTCTAAGTAAATCTAAAATGTAACATACTCCCATTAAAAAACAGGATGAGATATTTTTGAAATTACATGAATTTATTCAAAAATTACAGAAACAAGAATATCAAGCAAATCCTGGAAAAGAAAAAAGTAGAAAGAGGATACTAATGTTTTCAGAAAATAAGCATAGCATAAAGGTATAATAATTAAATTAGCATGAGTCTAATACAAGAATAAACAAACAAAACAAAGGAGCAGAATAAAAAATTCAAGTATAGACTCAAATATATTAGTGCATATTATACAATATATAATAAAGGAATTATTTCACTTAAAGGAGAAAAATAAAGATTATTCAGTGATTGATATTGGGACAAGTGAGTACCCACCTGGGAAAAAGAAAGCTTGATTCACACCAACCACATAAAGTAATCAGGTAAACAAAATGTGAAAATTAAAATGGTTATGAGAAATATTAAGAGAATTATTTTATAATCCTAGAGAAGCAAAGGCCTTTATAACTCATGAAATAAATTCAGAAGCCATAAAAATGTATTGATAAATTGTATTACACAAAAATAAAGTGTCAATGTCAAAACCATCATAAGTGAAAACAAAAAGCAAAGGACAAGCTAGGAAAAAAATATCTGAAATTTATACCATAAAGAAAAGACCTATTTTTCTTACATATATAAAGAGATTCTATAAACTAATAAGAAAATGAGTAAATGATATAAACAGTTGACAAAAGATGAAATTCCAATGGTTCTTAAACATCTGAAAGAGTGATCAACTTCATATTGAGATAAATGCAAATGAAAGCTACATGGAAATTTAATTTTTTTTCACCTATCAGGATAAAACAAAGATCATAATATTTGATACACAGATTTGGCAAGAATGTCCTGGAACAAACACTTAGTGGTGAAAATGTGAATTGTTCCAACTGTCTGGAGGGCAATTTGGCAATATCAATCTCAATTACAATCGACATACCCATTGACCCAGAGGCTCCACTTTTAGAAACTTATTTTACAGATACACTTGTACATGTGGAAAATAGAATATGTCAAGGTTACTCATGGAAACAGTAGTTATATAACAAAAGATTGGAAATAACCTAAATACATACATATATACATAAATATTTAGTGACTGCCGCATTTTTATTTCCAGTCCAGCTTACTCTCCCAATTTCCAGACTCTAAAACCTACATGCC
>NW_017731693.1:175471-206787 GCF_001890085.2 Hipposideros armiger
AGTTCCTGAAACATTCTTATCATCAGTGTTCTAAACTCTGTCTCTGGAAGGTTGGATACCTCTGTTTCATTTAGTTGCGTTTCTTGAGGTTTCTTCTGGTCTTTTACTTGGGACATGTTTTTTCGTTTCTTCATTCTGGCTGTCACTGTGATTTCTTCGATATATTAGATCACCTAAAAAGAAAAAAGAAAAAAGAAAAAATAAGAAACAAAAAAGAGAAAAAGGGAAAAAAAGGATAAAGAAAAAAAAAGAAGAAAGAAAAGAAAAAGAAAGGGGGGTGCCTCTTCGGCCGCTTTAATCTGCAGACCACTTCTTTAGCAATAGAGAGATTCTGGGCGACTCAGCACCAGCTGTTGGGGGGAAGGGCTCAGTGCGTCATCAGCTGACCTCCCTCTACACTTGAAGTAAGCTTCCCACAATTAGTTGCTGTGTGCTCTGGAACCGTGCTCACCACCAAAAATCCTCACAGGTTGTTGCGGGTTGTCTGCTGCTGCAAAAAGCCCTCTGTGGCCTGCAGAGGTAGAAGCTCAGAGTGCACCTGGCAACACAGCTCTAGGTGGGCGGGGCAGGCCCCCAAGGCAACACAGGGTGCGGTCAGTGGCCCCCACCAGGTCAGAGCAGCATGCACTCCTGCATCGGAAGCCAACCCACACAAGCTCGCCTGGAAAGCTCCTGCTGAATCATGCAGGCTCAAATCTTGCGGCCCTATACTCCCAGGAAAACTCCATCTCAGCCTTTCCCAATCAGCCACTGAAAGATCAGGCCGAGCAGCCTGACAGCCAATTGCCACCCAGACAACTCTGCACGCGCAGTGCGGAAATCAGGGACCTAAGGCGAGTCGCGCACTTCCAGGTCTCAATAAGCAGTCTGTTGTAGTTGTAGCGCTCTTGCCTGGCATTTCCCTGGCTACGCGGCACAAATAATATGGAGGGTGGGGATCCAAGGTCGCATGTGCACGCACGCATTTGCTCATGCACGCACACACTCCTGCCCCAATTCCAGCAGACCAATGCAGTTCCAGACCTGAGCCTCTGTGGGAGGGCCCAGCCCTGAAAAAATGGCGCCCTCTTGTGCACTACTCGTGTGCAAGCTCCACACCAGGGGAACAATTGTCCCCAAAACCTCCAGCTCCCACGCCAAAGGCACTGAGTTCAGTCCTTCCTGGAAGCTCCTGGGCCCCGCTCACAAAGCTACTCCCTCCACCAGGAACCAGGTCAGTGCTCACCAGCGAGCGAGTTGGTTTGCCAGCTCCACTGTTTCTCCAGCTGCCCTCAGCCTCACCAAGTTGAGCAAAGAGAGGCCTCACTATTTTCTACTTCCAGCTATCATAGTACTCCTCTTCCCAGCAAAGTAACTCTGGGGTGGTGAGCGCAGTGTGGGGTCAGAGGGTCTCGCCCCCAACCAGAGAATCCTCCCCACCGCTGAGGTGTCCCTCATGGGGTTTGCCCTCTCTCATCTCCACCCCTCCTACCAGACTCAACGTGGCCTCCTCTATAAGTCCTTTGTTTAGAGGTTCTGCTCATCAGGGAACTCTGAGGTTGAATATCTTATAAATTATTTGTAATTTTGGGTTGATCCTGGGAGGTAGTCGGCACAGCGTCTGTCTATTCTGCCATCTTACTGGAAGTCCTAATTATATCTTTAAATAAAATTTTTTTTCAATTACAGTTGACATTCAATATTACATGAGTTTCATGTGTATAGCATAGAGGTTAGACATTTATACAACTTAAAAAGTGACCCTTCTTATAAGTCTTGCACCCACCCTCAGCATAGAAAGTTTACACAATATTATTGGCTATGTTCCCTAAACTGTACTTTACAACACTGGTGACTATTTTGTAATTGCCAGTTTGTACTTCTTAATCCTTCACCTTTTTCACCCAGCCCCCAAAACCCTTCCCATCTGGCAACCATCAGTTTGTTCCCTGTATCTATGAGTTTGTTTCTGTTTTGTTTGTTCATTTGTTTTTAGATTTTACATATAAGTGAAATCATATGGTATTTGTCTTTCCTATCTGAGTTATTTCACTTAGCATAATATCATCTAGGTCAGGGGTCAGCAAACTGGCTCCCAAGCCACATGCAGCTCTTTGGGTATGTTCCATCACAAAAGTTTGCCAACCCCTGAAAGAGCCAATGCTGTCCCTCACAACAATTTAAAAATTATTCAAGAGCTATAAATGTATTTTTATATAATCACCATTATGTAAAAAATATCCTTTAAAAATTTTATAAATGAAACTATGATATTTTTTTCATTTTCAATTTTACTTCACAGTCACATGTACTTACCCAAAGAGTCGTATGTGCCTCACAAGCCGCAGTTTTCTGATCCCTGGCAGCTCTTCCATCTCAAAAGTTTGCCGACCCCTGATCTAGCTCCATCCATGTTTACACAAATGGTAAGATTTCATGCTTTTAATTGCTGAGTAATATTCTATTGTACATATGTACCACATCTTTATCCATTTGTCTTTTGATTGGAACATTTAATCCATTTTCATTTAGTTATTAATAGAAATTTAGTTTTTGCCATTTAATTAATTGTTTTCTGATTGTTTTTGTAGTTACTCTCTGTTCCTTATTCTCTTGCTCTCTTCTCTTGTATGTTGACTTTCTATAGTGCTGTGTTTGGACATTTTTCTCTTTTTTTCTTGTATGTCTCTTGTAGATTTTTGGTTTGTGGTTACCATATGTTTTATATATATATATATATACACCAAACTATGTTTATAGCAGTCTATTTTAAGTTAATGGTATTTAAGTTTGGACACATTCTAAAATTACTAACATTTTTACTCACCCACTTCATGTTTATATATTGTCATTTTTACTTAGTGTGTGTGTGTGCGCGCGTGTGTGCGTGTGTGTGTATCCCTCAATTTACTGCTGTAATTACACACAACCTTCCTTCTTTTTTCTTTTGATCGTTGTACTAGCTTTAGTGTTGGTTGATCCACTGCTTTTATGATATATTCACCTTAGTCAGTGAGTAAATTTTGTCTTTGCAATATTTTATTATTCATATTTTTTATATTTTTTCTTCTTCTTCTTAAAGAAGCCCTTTCAGCATTTCTTGTAATACTGGTTTAGTGGTGATGAACTTCTTCAGCTTTTTCTTATCTGGGAAAATGTTTCTCTCTCCTTCAATTCTAAATGATAGTTTTGCTGGTTACAGTAAAGTCAAGTTGACAGTCTTATGGGGTCTCCTTTGTAGTTAACTAACCGCATTTCCCATGCTGTTTTAAAGATCCTCTTTTTTTACCTTTTAGCATTTTAATTATGGTTGTCTTGATGTGGGCCTGTTTGTGTTTGTCTTGTTTGGGACTCTGCACTTCCTGGGCTTGTATGTCCATTTCCTTTGCCATGTTAAGGAAGTTTTCAGTCATTGTTTCTTCTAATAGTTTTTTGATCCCTTGTTTTTCCTCTTCTCCTTCTGGTACCCCTATCATATGAATGTTGTGATGCTTTACATTGTCCCTGACATCCCTTAAATTATCTTCATTTTGTTTTAAAAATTATTTTTGCTGTCCTGATTGGGTGTTTCCCACTACCTTGTCTTCCAAATTGCTGATTCAATCCTCTGCTTCATCTAATTTGCTGTTGTTTCTATCTAATGTATTCTTCATTTCAGTTATTGTACTCTTCATTTCTGAATGGCTCTTTTTTTTATGTTTCTTATCTCCTTTTTTTATGTTTCTTGTCCCTTCATTGAAGGTCTCACTGTGATCATCTGTTTTTGCCCTAAGTTCACTCAGCTTTCTTAAAGCCAGTGTTTTGAACTCTGCATCTGGCCTGCCTCCATTTTTTTTTCCTCCTGGGGTTTTGTCTTGTTCTTTCTTTTGGGATATATTACTTTGTCTGCTCATTTTGGCTACCTCCCTATGTTTATTTCTATATATTATGCAGATCTCCTATGTCTCCCAGTGTTGGCAGAGCAATCTTATATATTAGGTATCATGTGAGGCCCAGTGGTGCAGTCTCCCAGTTCACCTGAGCTGGGTCCTCCAGGTGTGTTCCTTGCATGGGTTGCGTGTGTTCTCTTACTGCAGTTGAACCTTGATTGTTGGCACAATTGGGTGGAAGTGATCCTCAGGCTGGCTGGATGTGAGGACTGCCTCTTACTATAGTGGAAAAGCTGTTGTGCAGGGTCTGACCTCGTGGAGCGGGATTTTCTTTAGTGGTTCTCTAGTGCCTGTCAAGTCTACCTTTTGGGTGTGTCATTTGTGGCACTAATTGGGTGGTATTCTGGTGTGTTTTGAAGCCTGCCACTGCTTGTGTTGGTTCTGGGACCTCTTGGAATGGGCTCTGGTGCAGGCGAAGGTCAGTCTGTGTCTGGCCCATCACCACCTGTTAGGAGTTACAAAGTGATCTGCGGTTGTTAACTGCCTGTGTTGGGCTTGGAGGTGCCTGGGAGAGGCTATGCTGTGAACCAAGGCTGTCTGCCACTAGTGATGAGCTTGAGGTCACTTATTATGAGGTACAGGGCATGCTGAGGCCAGCTGTTGCTTGTTTGGGGTCTGTGGACCTTTGAGAGATTCTAGGAAAGTCTACAGTGCAGCCTGAGGCTGACTTCTTATGAAAGATAGCTTCTGAAAGAGGTTCTTGTGACCAAGTTGTGTGGGACAAGTACTCAGGGAATCACCAGAGCAGAGTAAGAGTGATTAGCCAAATTGATAGAAACTCATTTGGCACCTCCCAGTGCATGTCAGCTAAGTCAGAGGAGGGCTTGATAAAGGAACAATAGTGCCTCCTGGCACTTTAGTCCCCATGAGAGCTGCACCTCCAGTCCTTGCCATGAAGCCAGAAAATTCAGTTGCTTCCCATATGTCCATCACACTTTTTAAACAGGTGTCCCTTTGCTGCAGCTTAGAATGAATGTTTGTGAGTAAGTGACTTTGTGCTTGAATCCTTTAAGAGGATGCCTAGGTCTACAGCAGCCCTCTGTCTCATCCTGATTGAGTCCCTGTTAATATTTACAGCCAGCTGTTGTACGGATTCCTCTTCCCAGCACCGGTGCTCTGGGCTGGGGAGCCCAATGTGGGGCTGGGACCCCTCACTCCTCAGTGGGGGCCTCCACAGCTGACATATCCCTACTGATTCTTAACTGCCACATGTGGGTGTGGAATCAGCCCATTTTGCATTTTTGCCCCTCCTACCCATCTTATTGTAGCTTCTTTTTTGTCCTTAGCTATAGGAGTTCTATTCAGCTAATCTTCAGGTGGTTCTCAAGGGCGTTTGTTCTATAATTTAGTTGTAATTTTGATGTGGTCATGGGAAGAGGCAAGCACATCATTTACTTGCTCCTAAGGCAATTATTATTCTCCCAGGCCAAAACGAAACTTAGAGCTAGACTTAACTTTTCTTTTAATAGGTAAAAATAGACCAGATTGTTTAGATATATTAAAACAAATGAATGATCACTGAATCATTGATTCCATTTTAATTCTCAAAATGTTCTTGGGCTGTTATAAAAACACTATATAAACAAGAGCTGACTTCAAATTCAATATACAATCTTATAGATAAGTGGTCCTGTGGTGAACTCACTTTATAGCTTGTAAAATAACTTCTGTGTAAAAGTTGTGTTTAAAAAAAATAGTATTCAACTTTAGTAAATATTTATTTAAGTTGTTTCCATTATTTGGCTATTGTAAATAATTCTGCAATAAATATGAGAATACAGATATCTCTTTGAGATAGTGATTTCATTTCCTTTGGATATATACCCAGGAGTGGAATTGCTGGATCATATCATAGTTCAATTTTTAACTTTTTCAGAAACCTCATACTATTTTCCGTAGTCATTGTACCAATTTACATTTCCACCAAGAGTGCATAAGTGTTCCCTTTTCTCTACATCTTCATCAATACTTGCTATTTCTCTCTTGTTGATAATAGCCCTTCTCACACATGTGAAGTGATATCTCAGTGTGGTTTTGACTTGTATTTCCCTGATGATTAGTGATGTTGAGCATCTTTTCATGTACTTGCTGGCCATTTGTATGTCTTCTTTGAAAGCAAATGTCTATTCAGATCCTGTAGGTTTGAAATTTAAAAGCTATGAACAATAGGTTAAGTTAACTAGTAAATATCAATATTTAAGGATTGAATGTAGGTTTTTCCTCTTTCTTCAGTATTTGAGCGCAAGGCTTATTAGTGAATAGGCAAAATGAGCAGTGTCCATGTGCTCCTGGGCTAGAAGGGAGAGCAAAGGTAAAAAGTAAGCACACCAAGACACCATCCCAGTGGCTATCATAGTGGTATGTGCAAGTCCTTTGGGGAACATAGAAGGGAGAAGTCTTAACCAGTCTAAAAAGGAGCAAGAAAGATTTTCAGAAGAACTGATGTTATAGTTGAGTCTTGATTGAAGGATGAGTATTTGGTCTTTGAGAATACATATCACAGGCATGGGAACACACATACGGAGGTACAGAGGTGCAGAAATATGTGTCATTTTCTAGAAAATAAAAATGGTTTAGCACTGCTGGAGAACAGGTTCTGTATAGGACACTGCTGGTAGAAACAGTTGAGAAGAAAGATAAGTTTGAGTCCTATGTGCTGTGTCTGATGTACTAGAGAGTTTGAGGAGGCAGGGATATTGTAACCAAGGGGTAGCTAGTGTCAGATTTTTGTTTTGGAGAAACTGGTGTGACATAGAGCAAAAAGAACTTAAGGATGGCAGGCAAAGGAGAAGGGATTTTTACTCATTCTTAACACTTTAACTTACTTTTTTAAATGTTAGGCACATTCTGGGTCTATTCCTCCATGTCTCTGCTCATTGCTTCCCATGAACTGTGAGCATCTCTGAGCGGGAAGTGGGGGGGAGTCCAGCAAGACTAGGTATGCCTGCACTAAAGATGCCAGCACACATGGCAGAGCCCACAGATGTTTCTTTCTATGAGAAATCCAGGGGCCTTCAGGGCAACATTCCATAGTAAGAAGAGAAAGAGTGAGGCACTAAAGCTTGGCCACTAACCAGGTTGGACCTCTAGAGGAAAGGTGCAAGTACTCAGTATAGGGTGTATGATTTGAATTCCAGGCTCTAAACCCAGGCAACTTCTTTTCTGGTTCCACTCCTTGCCTATAAAGCTTCACTTTCCCCCCAAATGGGGGAAATGGGACTAAGAAATGACCTACCTTTACAAGATTTGTGCCTGATATCTTACAGTTGGTCCTTAAAATCCATTATTGGTCCCCAATCTCCACCCTGCCCTGACAGACAGGTGCCCACTGGCTTTGGGGTATAGCCAATAGGAATGCAGCAAGATGGGGGGGCAGAGAAGGTGAGGGGTGCAAAGTGAAGGTTAGGTGCATATTCCCCTGATGCAGGCATGCCTCCCCAAATCTAGCAGCTTGGCCCAGGCCCTGGAACAAGCCTATGGAGTTGTCTTTATTAACCACCCTCCCAAGTCATTCCATCTTGCCTGCACTGCTTGTTTGCTGTTGGGGTGATGGGAGGGCTAGAAGATTTAACTCCCATGTTTAGGTAGTAAGAGCTCAGGAAACATTAGCTGTCCCCATCCTTGGCCTTCTCGTTAATATCTTTACTTTCATTCTTATCCTGACCATTGAGCCCCACAAGGGCTCAGAGCTGGTTTAAAAGCAGACAGTACTGTGAGGTGATAAATAAGGACCCAAGGGATGGCTCTGCTATACAGAGGTCAGGATTCACCTAACTTCATTTTGAGAAAAAAACAGGGTGTCTCACATAGTACAAACCACCCACCTGAGCACTTTGAGGGCCTAGAGCTCCTAGCATCCCAGGGCCTGACAGTGCTAGGCATGGTGGGCAAGAAAGATGGGAGCAGGAGAGAAGAGAGCATGTCTCAGCACATGTGATACACCAAGAATCTCCAGAACCCCTTGGAATTACAGATGGAAAGCCTATTTAGGAAAATAAAAGTTCTTCAGCAGCAGAAGGGAACATGAACAAGAAAAGCATAGAACACATACATACATACATACATACATACATACATACATATATACATACATACATATGTACACCTTTCTAGTTGTGTCTCTGCACATATGCCCAAGCTGTAGGTCTCTGGAGGATACACTGTGACCTCTTTCTTCTCTGTGTCAGTAACAACAGCCCAATATTAAATGCAAAATTTCCCCCCAGTATATGTCAGTGGAATGAATGAATACCTCTTTCTTTGAATTTTCTTCTAATTGCTATTATCTTGGGAAAAAATAAAGAATTATGCTTAATTCTACTTAAATGCTTTATAAAATGATTCTACGACATTTTATTACTATTGGACAGGAAAACAAACTGAGAAGCTGGTAATTCCCTAGAAGAAGACATACATTTGCATCTACTATTCAAGGCCCCAGGAAGCTGTGGGAAGCTCTCACTTCCTCTGTGTACTGAGTACACTTGTCTGTCTAGTCCCAGAACCCTCCAAATGCTTATTAAAGCAGAAGTAATGGAAAGATGATAATATCAATCACATAGGAAGTGAAATCTCATTTTATTTTGCAACTCAGTTTGGATTATTTCCTTAATATCACTGCCATAGTTTTCCCTTTGCAGCTAGTCATTTACACTGCTGTTTAAATGATATGAATTAAGAATTATTTGGTTTCATTCCACTCTGACAACTTTGTGTCCGGGCATCGTTTAAAAGCATGTATTAGGACTGGTGCCATGACCTGCAAACATGCCTGATGGTTGGTTCAAGCTTTTTCTTTTTGTGTCACAGGTTAATTATCTTGAAGAGCACTGCACAAGTAGGAAATGCCAGGTGGACTGTTTCATTTATGCCAGGGAAGTGTTTCTCACCAAGAACATTTCTAAAGGGGACAGGTGGGGCTGTCAATACTGGAACAAGGGAAAATTTGAGAACTGGTTCATTGGATGTGTTGAATTATAACAATAAAAATAAACACTATACTGTATAAACAATATAATTTGTCTCTGTTATACCATTAGCCAGGAGCAGTGTTCTTGTAGGATTTATTTTCTGAACAGCAATATGCAAATAATCAATAGGTTAGCAAATTATAGGCATTCCCTCTAAGTTCAAAAATATTAAAAATACCATAAGTGATGCTAGAATTCCCTTGTAATTAGTGGAATTATATGTTTCCTGGAGCAACATAGTTTTAGGAATGCTAGGAAGGGATCACTTATTTCTTATAGTTTTAAGTTAAGTTTGCAAGATACTTCCAAATGAAAAATTGAAGAAAGAGATGAGTTCCACTTTGTATGTAGTCTCTAAGAATCTACAGAATACCCAGTAGATATGTTTAACACAGATCATTCAAATAACTTATATGAGGTGCATACAGGCTTAATGTGCAGTTCTAATGTAAAGGATTTTCAAGATTACCAAAATAAATGTTTCCCCCTCTCTGAGACTATACCTCTCTATAAAATTCGGTTAAAGTTGGCAATAATCTATTTACCACTATGCTATCTTCAATGTAATGTTCAGTATAATTTTTGAGATGGAATATTTCATTTACAAAAGCTAAGACAGATTCCTTGGATAACTAAAGTAAAAGCTAGTAGGAAAAATGAAAGTAAAATCTGGAAGTCCTTTCTTCCATTCCTCACATCACATCAGCATTCCTATTAATAAATAAGTGTGCACCATTCCACATAGAGCCACTATTACCATGTGGCAGCGATGCCCAGGCCCCCTGATGATCTGCCTTGGACACCCAATTTTTGTAACAAATAAATGCTGTTGTTTTACCTCCTTGAGGTTTTCATGTGGTTAACTGTCAGAGAAGAATTTAGAGTACTCTGACTGACACATCACCATAGCATAATGTAAATTGAAGTACTGTAAAAGTTTGAAAGAAGATGCTATTAGATTGGATATTATCTTATTGACTAGCCTTACTGAACTGTAGAAACAGTGCCTGTGTTCATTGTAAGTGATCAATGTAAATATATATATATAATATATATATATATATATATATATATATATATATATATATATATATATCCCTTTCCCACCTTTCAGATACTCAACCATTGTCATGCCCACATACTGACTTTTATTCTCTGTTCTCTATCCCCTGTGCTTAGCATTATCCCATTCCCTTTCATCAAACAATTAACCAGGAAATCCATCCCTCAGAGTCACCCAGTTTCTTCCAAATATCTATTCCTCTCAGTGCAGTCTGTGTTTTGACACTCTTCAAGGATTATTACCATTCCATTTCCTCTCCAAATGGTTAGAATAAATGGGATGGGTACATGACACTGTTGTGCAGGGCTGGCAGAAGGGTTGGGCCAATCTTCTTCTGAGTATCAGGTGGATGAGCCTACTCAGCTACCATGCTCTAAGCACCCAGGGATGACAGTAAGGTTTTGGAAAGTGGGCACTAGAAGATATTGCCAAAAGGACGGAAAGTCAGATGGTTTTTGCTTTCCAAATAATTCAGCGAACACTTTCAGGTTTGCCAACTAATCAAAACCTCCCTGAATATTAAAATGCAATCAGTGTAAAATATGGAATTGTATTTGCCTACTACATGGTAAGTGATTAACAAATATTGAATGAATGGGTAAGTTTACACTCCAGTGTTTAATTATGCAATGTCTTTGGTTGTCAACTGAGGTGTGATGCCCCTAAGGAGAAATGAACTCTCCCTGAAAAACAAGACACTGTCTGTGGAGTTCTCATAGCCAACTATCACATGGAGTATACAACGGGTACTCAGTGACTACTCATTGATTTGAATCAAGACCCCACCCACCATGATTGCATGTCGTGCCTACAATAAATACCATATTCTACATATTTTACCCTCAGTGTAAGTTCATCATTACAGGGAATCCTCTGCAGAGTAACTATTATATAAACATTCCCTCCCCATTCTGAATATTAAATTGTTCAAAGTTTTGTAACTATACTGGCTTGAATACTATTGTTCATTTCTTATTTGATGGCAAGATAATGTCAGACATTTCATGGTCAAGGGACTGGCAAAAAAAGCTCTCCATTACACTTTAGAAAATACATAAAATTAATGTATTACAGAATTTTACACATGAAATCTATATAACTTTGCTTACAATTGTCACCCCAAAAAACTTTAATTTAAAAAAATTACATAAAACTTAGTGGTTTTACTTATTGTTAATAATTTACATCAAATAAAAAATCTAATGCAAAAAATCTAGTAGAAAAAAGTAAGCAATATTCTTAAATATGAGGCAAGCAATGACGTATTTATTATTTTTTTAAGAACTAGGATTGAAATATAATCTTTCTGAAGAATTTTTAACAGCTTTAAAAGCAAAGGTGATAAATGTTCAGTAACTCTTGGGTTTAACTGTTATACCTTTAAAGAGAAAAATAATGGCAAGGAGAGGAAGGAGAGGGAGGAGAGGAAAGCCATTCCTCTAGAAACAATTATATTAATGTTTTATTTTCATGAGAGATACTTAGCCAGGCAAAAAACAGTAGAAGAAAAAGTTGCTTATTTCTTGCCTGGTAAACAAACTTATTCAAAGGGAGGGATCTCAACCAGGAAGAAATTCTGGCTCTGTATATCCTACTCAAATCGAGGAATAACATTCCTAAGGCTGTGCAAGATGGCATTGCCCAATGTCTATTGTTTTTGTGTTTACATATGCAAATATAAGTAACTTGCAGAATCTGCTTACTTACCCATAGGCTCCTCTTCCAGGAGAGTGTGCAGAGGAAGCAGGTAATTGACACCTGAGAGACATTAGGGAACATGTGGTTTAACACACCCACATGTGCAAAAGAGGAAACTGAATCCCAGAAAACTTCTATGAACTGGCCAAAGCTACAAAGCTAGTAAGAAGACCTGTGCCCAGTGCTGTGTTCTTCACTTCTTGCTTCTTCCCCAAGAAACCTTTCTTCGGGGGTATTCACAGCAATTGAGTAAAGGTGCTGTGTTTGATATTTGAGCACTGTTCTCCATGACAGAACTAAAAATTCTCTGACCTATACTTTACCATCTTCTCAAGATTTCATCAGTTGACAACTATAACATTAAAATTCAAGGCTTGGTGAGACCTGGGTTAAAACCACTAGTGGCTATTCTGCTTTGACTTGGGCAACCAGGCACAAAGCTTACAAGGGTATTTAATTCCTATTTAAAAGCTGTTTCATTTTATGTGGCACATTCTTGGCTTTGAAAGAAAGCACAGCAAGTCCGTGCACCAAAGTTGGAGTCTGTCTGTGTCGCATTACACAGCACACTTCAGTAAGAGAGCAAGTTCCAACAGCAGCTCTCTCAAGTGAGAGCCCACAGTGCAGCCTCTCATTTTCTGTTAGAGCAGTATAGCTCAGAATCTCGTTTTCATCATACTTTTCTTTAGAGATGAGGTGCTAGTCTGGTCAAAGGATGTGGCCTCTCAAGCCTTCAGACCCCAGGACAACTAAGAGACATCTATGTGGAGTGCCCTTTCTTCCTGGGCTGCTCTGCACTTCAACTAACAAAAGATATGTCTTTCCCAGTATAGTGTAACATTCAAGGGCAACTGGGTCTCCCCAGCAGGCCAAAAAAAAATGTTCACACAGCTGAGTGGAGCAAAAAAGAAGCCTGGAAATTCTACTTAATTACATGTAAAGGCAATTTGAGGCAAATTGAGCTGTTTGCTTGCCATTGGGATCACTGGTAGTGATTTTACTGTTCCCCTTTTTACCTTCACTATTTCTTCATGCCTGTTTAACATCTGCCAAGGGTATGCCTCATACTAATTTCTTGTCTCTACTCAGTGCTCTTGTGCTCTCTAATCTCTCTTCTGCTAGCTTGACTGACTGTTCTTTGCTCCTCATCCCTCCTGATAAATGGCTAACCCATGTCTCTCCATATGCACCCTAGGTTAAGGTATTGAATAGTTATAAGCCTGGTTGTACAGATAATTGTGTGTGTGTGTGTGTGTGTGTGTGTTGACTGAAATAAAAGTAATAGCTGAATGTTTTAGATACCACTTCTTGTTGAGTCAAGACTTTAATCAGAAATCAGTATACTTGGCTCCTATGCCCCTAGTGAAGCTTTGTTCCCAAACCCTCTGCTTCTGTTACATTTGCATGTCCTGATCTTGATGGCCTCCTCTATATAGGGCAGAACTGTAAGCATCCAGAGAGACTGTCTGGGTTGCTGACAGATGGTAAGATGGCTGCCCCTTTCCTTTCTCAGTTCTGGGGGATGAAACACAGCTGTCAAGAAAGCTAGAAAGATTGTGAGGGAAGAGCCCCTTTCTTCACCTCACCCCATGAAGCTGACAATGACAAATTGGAGAGACAAATGTTTTATTCTGAGAGATGGCTCCTCAGAACACTAAAGTCTTGGGGTAGAACACAGGCGGGAGAAGAATCAACAGGTACTGAGTCCAAATCTGTATTAGGAACTTGGGATAAGCTGTCTTGTTCAATGGTTCAGACATACCAAAGAGTCAAATTTTGTTATATTCAAGTTATAGATGAGAGGACATGGCTGGGTGAGGTCACTGATGGCCCCAAATCACCTCTGTGTCAAGTGACAGAGCCTGGATCTGTGTGAGGATCTGCAAGAGACCAGAGCCCAAGTCCTTTCTACTACAGCCTGCTCAGGCTTCCCCAATGCTCTCAGATTGCAACTCCTATATGTAGCACAATGTCAGGGTATCAGGAAAAACATAAAGGGTCATAAAAGCTGATGATGATAAACTTATAAAGGAGATACTTTTTATCTCAAATTTTTTTCCATATTCTATCACAGAGTTTACCAATAAAATTCTTGATTATATTAACAAAAACCACCTACAAATGTCCTAAATGATTTGCTATAATGGTTTTCCAGAATATTTTCATATAAAAGGAATTTTTAGGTGACACAACAGTGGAAATCCAAATCAGTGTTCCCTGACTTACCTGTAAGAATAGAAGACAGTCTAAGTTTATTGCTTAAATTTACTGAGTGAGAGAAACTTATTTTCTTTTATTGTTTTTTAAATCTATGTCTTTAGTAAGAACTAGCATATTAGACAATTGGGTATAATTTATGTGAAGTGACTAGAAAGCAACCTAAATTTATGTATATTTGAAGGACATGACTGTAAAACTTGCTTAAAGTCAACTTAGTCATTAAAAATGTCATTAAACAAAGAAATGTATTTTTTCTCTCTAATCTCTACTGTGCGACAGTGCTCAGTGAGTACTGCTGAGTAAAGGAACTTGTCATGCCCAGTGGCTGACTCTAGCACACAGATTTACCTCTTCACAGATTCCATTTTACTGTGAGTACACTATCCCAAGAAACTTCCTCTGTGTCATCTAGCTTTCCTATTTGAACTGTGTAAACACTGTTCATTGTGTGTAAATGAAAGTATATATTTAGGAAATATATTCCCTGAATCAAGTTCCTATAGGAAAAATGATTTGCAATATATAGCATATCTTACTCTTGTCTTGTATTCCTTATTCAGTAACAAGAAGATAGAGTGATTATGCTCCAATTCATAAAGAAAAGAAAAAAAATCAGAAAAAGACATTAGAAATCTGAACAGGAAGAAAAAAAACTAAATGAGAGGTAATATTTATTCAGTTAGCCACTCAACAAAGATTAAATGTCAAACAATTAAAAAGTTTTGGGGATATAGAAATAAATAAATAATAATTTCTGCCATTGCCCCTCAACTAAACACAACTGCATAATCTAACTAAGGAAATAAATGAGTAAACAATTAACTATAAGTAAGCAATTAATTATAAGAGAGTATAGTAATTGCAATGATGAGATAATTGATGTGGTGTCAGCTCTGTGACAAACAGACACATACATAGAGCTCAGAAACAGAAAAATGGGTAAAGCATTGAGAAAGCCCAGAAAAATGGCCCCTTACTAACCTGGAGGAATTACCAAAGGCTTCTCTAAGAGGTCATGCCTAACTCAGTTTGTAATTGAGGTACAATTAACTGGGGTAAAAAGGTAAAGAATGAACTAATTAGGTAGAGGAAAACAAAATAAACAAGGCATTAAAGGGAAACAGAGTGTGGCATGTGGGGGAAATTTAAGCAGCTAGGTATACTAGTTAGGAAGAGGTAAGAGGCAATCCCAGGGAAATAGGCCTAGAGAGCCTCATATGATGGTCTCAGGAGAAAGCATAGGAAGTTCCTAGATCAGTGTGTATCAGTGAGGAGGACAAACTTAAGGGCTAAAAACTGGAAGGAGGAAGTTCAGTTTTGTAGCTTTCACTACAGTCCCAAGAAGAGTTGACAAAAGTTTAACTAGGCAGTGGATTATAGATGAAAGTGAAGAGACAAATTGGATAGCTTATGAAAAACATAAAATTATCACAAGATGATTTGATGAATGTAAAAATTGAGAGATTAAAACACCTCTGTGGACTTCTGGTCCCTACAAGATTGGTAGACCCATTCTCCCAGTACCCCACCCTCACCCCCAAGTAAACACAAGTACATACTTCGAGATAGTGCCTTTGGAGGACTCTGGAAGGAGGTGAGAGGAAAGCAGGTGGACAAGAGACCCAGGGCTAAAGGAGCAGCACTGTGCTTGGTCTCAATCCCCACCAAGTAGAGGAAGGCCACTAGGCATGACACTTCACAACCCTCACCCAACAATAGTGGGTGCCCAGGTGATCTCACCTTCTGGGTGAAACAGGGTTCCTCCAACAACCTGTAGTTAAGCCACTATCAGGTGCCCGTTGGAGCCCTACCAAAAATCAGTGGCCAGGTTGCTTTTCTGCTCACTGGGCCTGAGATGCCTCTATTTTTGCCTGGGCGTACACACCTGGGTAGGGGTGAAATGAGAGAAAGTACCTGCCACAGCAAGGGCCAGTTAGGAACACTCTGTCACAAAGAGGGGCCTGAGGCTCTCCTGCCTGTCCAGACATACTTGGGCAGCCAGGGGCACAGGTACAGGGATCCCACCACACCCCTCTCCCACTGAGAGACACTTAGGAGCTGGCTTTGGGAAGTCCCTTATGCTCCATAGGTTGCATCAGCAGGGACCAGTGGAAGTTCTAGGAAACCAGAAGAACAAGCAGACAAAAACAACATTGCAAAGATGCTGAAAATTAAGCTGCCATTGGAACCACAGTCTATAAAAGTAGTACAAGACTCATGTGCTAAATAAACCTAAACAGGGTAAATGTCTGTTAAAATGTAAGATCTAAATAAGATCTAAAGAGACCCATAACATAATAGACAAAATGTCTAGGATAAAACTGAAATTCATCTGTCATACCAAGAACTAGGGAAATTACAATTTCAATGAAAAAAAAAAACCTAAAGCCAATGTTGATATAAATATGATGTTGAAGTTATCTGACAAGTATTTTAAAGCTGCCATCATAAAAACAGTTCAGTTATCATATACACATCCTCTTGAAACAAATAAAAAATATAGGCAATCTCAGCAAAGAAATACAAGCTATAAAATAGAATCAAGTGAAAATTATAAAGTGAAAAATACAATGAAAATAATTTAAAAATTTGTTAAATGGAAATGACAATATATAGTCAGTGAACTTGAGGAAATAGCAATAGAATCCACCCAAACTGGACAAAATAGACTAAAAAGATAATAGTAAATATGCTTAGAGACTTGGGTGGCAGTAACAAAAATCTGACATCTGTGTCACACTTCCAGAAAGAGAGAACAAACTGAGGCTGAAAGTATATTTAAAGAAATAATAGCTAAACTTTACAAATTGATGAAAGACAGAAACCTACATATTAAAAAAGCTGAACAATTACCAAAGAGTAAAAATCCAAAGAAATAAACACCAAAACACATCATAATTAACTTTTGAAAATTGAAAACAAAGAATAAATCTTGGAAGCAGCTAGAGAAAAACAAAACATAATCTATAGAAGACCATCAATTACAATGATAGCAAATTTGTCATCTAAAACTATAAAGGTCAGGAGGAAGTGGCACAATATTTTTAAAGTGCTCTAGAAAATAGCTGTAATCTTATGAAAAAAAGCTATTCTTCAGGAATGAAAAGAAAATGAAAACATCTTCAGATAAAGAAAACTAAAAGGTTTTGTTGTTATTGATACTACACTTAACCTTAAGGAATTGCTAAAGGAAGTTCTTAAAGAAAACAAAAGAAACAGTCTTTGAACATCATAAAGGAAGAAGGAACAGTGGAAAAATGAGAAATATGGGTACATACAATAAACAATTCCTTTCCTCATGAGCCTTATAAATCATATTTGATGATTGAAACAAAATGGCATCATCTGATATTCAAGACCATGACATTCTAAAGTGGGGATGATAAAGGGAACAAAATAGAAGTGAGTTTCTTGCATTTTACATGAAATAGTAAAATGCTGAAACCATTAAACTGTTATATGTAACTATGTATATAGTAATAACCATAACAATGAATATTAAAACTACACAAAAAGATGCAATCCAAGCACCATAGACAAATCAATATGGATCTTAGAAAACAAAACATTAAGTAATCCATAGGAAGGCAAGATAATAATAAGCAGAGGAAAGGAACCAAAAGAAAGAAAGAGAAATCAAGAAATAAAATGGCGAATGTACTTGCTATCATAGCAATAAATGCCTTAAATGTAAGTGACCTAAGGCATCAATTAGAAGACAGAGCTTATCAGAGTGGATAAAAATATAAGTCCTAATTTTATACTGTTTAGAAGAAACCCTCTTCTCATTCAATAATATAGGTAGGTTGAAATGAAAGCAAAAGGATAGAAGAAGATATGCCATATAAAAACTAAATTTTTAAAAGCAGGTGTCTCTATATTAATGTCAGATAAAATAGACTTCAGAGAAAAGAAAATTACTAGAGGCAAAGAGGAACATTACATAATGATAAAAGGATAAACCCATTAGAAAGACATAGCAATTATAATAAGTATGCACAAAAAAGCCTTAAGATATCTGAAACAAAAACTAATAGAGCTGAAAGGAGAAATGAATAAATCTGCAACTATAGTTGGAGACTTCAATTATCCTTAAAGACATATATACATATATAAATAAATGAATACATAAATATCATGTACATATTTATATTATTTATCTATTGATATATTATAAATATTCTAACAATATAAATACATACATACATATAGGTTTAATATAATTCCATGTAATTACTATTTAATCCCAGCAAGGATTTTTATAGACATAGACAAGCTTATTCTAAGTTTTATATAGAAGAGCACAGGTTATAGAATATGTAAAACAATCTAGACAATGAAGAACAAAATTAGAGCAATCCCTTTACCCAATATTAAGGTTTACTCTATAGCTACAGTAATCAAGACAGTAGGGCATTGTCAGAGAGATAGAGGCATAAACAAGTAGAACTGAATAGGAAACTCAAAAGTGATACACACAATATGATTAATTGATTTTTGGCAAAGGAGCATAAACAATTCAATAGCAGAAAGACAGTTTTTTTCAACAAATGGTTCTGGAGCAGTTGGACATCCATGTGCAAAAAATTATGAACTTTGGTCTACAGGTCACATTTATACAAAAATCAGCTGAAAATGAATACTGAGATTAAATGTTAAATGTAAAAATATAAAAACTTTAGAAAAAATGAGACAATTTTTGAGATCTAGGTTAGCCAAGAAAGGATTAGAATGACACAAAAGTATTATTCATAAAGGAAAAAATATATATAAATTGGATCACATCAAAATTAAAAGCTTTTTGTTTTAAATTCCAGGTAAAGAGAATAAAATAATAACCTAGAGACTGGGAGAAAATATTTACACATATAAAACAAAGGACTAACATCTAGAATATATAAAGAATTCTCAAAACCCAGTAGTAAAAATAAACTACCCAATGAAATAATGCTTCAACTACATGAACATACATTTAACTGAAGAAGATGTATAGATGGTAAATAAATACATCATTAGTTTTTAGGCAAATGCAAATTTAAAATCATAATGAGATATCACCTATCAGAATGGCTAAAATACAAAATAGACAATAACAAATCCTGATGAGGCTGCAAAGAAACCAGAGCACTCATGTATTGCTTGTGAAATTTGAAATTATATGGCCATTCTGGAAAATATGTGTAACTTGACAGTTTATTATAAACCAAACATTTAATTGTCATACAACACAGCAACTGCACTCTTGGGCATTTATCCCAGAGAAATGAAAATGTATGTTTACAAAAAAACTGTTTACGTATGTCCATACCAGCTTATTTTCAATAGCCAAAAACCAGAAATAGTCCAGCTGTTCTTCAACAGGTGAATGTTTAAACAAGCCATTTATATATTGCATTTTATAATATTTAGAAATTTTGGATAAAGAGGACAGATTCCTAGTAGCCAGGGCTCAGGTCCAGAGATGGGGCTGGAGGGAGATAGGTACTATACACTTTTTTTTAGAGCATTACAAGGGGAAAATGTTGGAAATTTCAGTTCTTCATTGTGGTGGTGGATACAAGAAACTACATAATTGATTATTGTCTAGAACTAAAGCACTCATATGCAAAGATTGGACAATTAAGTTTGTGAACGTGTTGCAAAGATGTTGCTAATTCTTTTTTACATCAGAGGGATTATTCATTATGAATTTGTACCAACTGGACAAACAGTTAAGCAAGATTAGTATTTGCAAGTGCTGAAAAGCCTGCATGAAAAAATTAGACGACCTGAACTTTTTGCCAACAATTCTTGGCTCTTGCATCATGACAATGCACCAGCTCACAGGTCACTGTCAGTGAGGGAGATTTTAGCCAGTAATCAAATAACTGTATTGGAACACCCTCCTTACTTACCTGATCTGGTCCCCAATGACATTTTTTTTACCCAAAGGTAAAGGAAATGTTGAAAGGAAGATACTTTGATGATATTCAGGACATCAAGTATAATACGATGACAGCTCTGATGGCCATTCCAGAAAAATAATTCCAAAATTGCTTTGAAGGGTGGACTAGGCACTGGCATTGGTGCATAGCTTACCAAAAGGAATACTTCGAAGGTGACCCTAGTCATATTCAGCAATGAGGTATGTAGCACTTTTTCTAGGATGAGTTCAAGAACTTAATTGTCCGACATCGTACAATGTATGCAAGTACAGCTAGGGAAATCTGAGTAAGATTTGGTGGATTGTATCAATGTTAATATCTTCTTTGTGATAAAATACTATGTTAACATTGAGGGGAAAAGGGCAATGTGTGGAAAGGATGTCTCTGTGCTATTTATTACAACACGATTTTAATCTATAATTATCTCAGTAAAATTTTCAATTAAAGTAAAATCATATTAGTTACTATAACTAATAAAAGGAAGTCAAGTTGACCCTTGAACAATGTGGGGCTTAGGGACACTGACCTCCACACAGTGGAGAATCCATGTATAACTTTTGACTCCCCCCAAATTTAACTACACTCAACCCTCATTATCTGTTGATGATTGATTCAAGGACCCCTACTGACTCTAAAATCTGCAGATGCTCAAGTCCCTTGTATAAAATGGCATGGAACAATGCATACAGTCAGCCCTCTGCATCTGAGGATTCCCACTGCAGATATATGAGACACCCAGCGATATGGAGGGCAAACTATATTTTTGGAAAAAAAATCTACGTATAAGTGGACCTGTGCTCTTAAAACCCATGATGTTCAAGGGTCAACTGTAGTTGCCTTTTCGTGTTTAGTTGGAAGGGACTGACCTCAATTATCTCACCATTTTTTGCCTCAGAACTGGCTGAGGTTAGCAGTGTCTAGCCTGCTTAAGTGGTAGAGAGGTCCCTAGTTGAGTTAAGGTTTGTCCCAAGTTATTAAGAGCCTTTTTGGAAGGGGCTTTTCAGAGAAACACTCAGAGTTCAGAGTTATCAGGCTTTAGGAAATTTATGAAAGGTCTTAATTTGTACAACATGGCATTCTAAGGACCAGGTGAGAGTGCTGGTTAGAAGAGGCCAGCAAAGGTCTTAGTCTATTAGTAACCTAAAGTGGCGTCTTCCTTTGGAAAGTTTTGACTCTCCTGTTGAGAAACCTGCCCAGTGTTTGTTTGCTCTCTACCTTTAATCTTATAGTTAATAAAATAGTATGGGGAATAGAGGTAGCAAACTCATATGGTTCACATTCTTGCCAGTTTTACAATGCATAGATTCTCATGAAAACTAAGACAAAGACACGTGAATAAATGTAAATTAAATTGGACATAGATACTTTCTAACATTTTATAGATAATATTAAGGAAATATTTCAAGCCAACTTCCCCTCCAAAAAAAATCACCAGGTAAATAAAGGTATTTTGTTTTAACCACCATTTTACTTTTGCTATTATTAGTCATAGTTCACAAATTTAATTTTAAAAGTGTATTTTTATAATGTGCTTTGTTTACATAAATTTAAAAGTATCTCATTTAACATAAAAGGGATCAAATATATGGTGATGGAAGGAGAACTGACTCTGAGTGGTGAACACACAATGTGATATTTAGATAATGTATTATAGAATTGAAATTGATATAACTTTGCTAACAATTGTCACCCCAGTAAACTTTAATTTTAAATAATATGTAAAAATTTGCAATGTTTGTCCAGAACAGAATCATATTCTGGTGGAAATGATTCTTCAGTTTGAGGACTGAGTATTAAATTTTCTGCTCATTCTTCTCCACCTCAATTGCTCATTTATTGTACTAATTTCTACCAATTCATTTCCCACTGATGCATGCAATAGACATTTATTATAACAGTATCATCATTATTGAGGAAAATGACATTTAAATAGATTTCTTATTCAACTCAATAGCAAAGTGTTCATTTATAGCAATTAATTTTTTATTAAAAAATATAGCTAACATACAATATTATATTAATTTCAGGTGTATACTATAGTTGTTAAATATTTATATAACTAAAGAAGTTATCATCATGATAAGTCCAGCAATTATCTGACACTATGGCAAACTATCACAATGTTATTGACCATATTCCCCATCCTGTACATTACATCCCCACGACTTATTTTATACCTGGAAATGTGAACCTCTTATTTCCCTTTAGCATTGTCCCCCCTTTAAAAATTTTCAATTACAGTTCACATTCAATATTATTTTATATTAATTTCAGGTGTACAGCATAGTGGTTAGACATTTGTGTAATTTCAGAAGTGATTCCCCTGACAAGTCTAGTACTCAGCTGACACTATACAGGTACATAGCTATTACCATATTATAGAATATATTCCCTATGCTTTACTTTACATCTCATGACTACTTTGTAACAAAAAAAGTGTACCTCTTAATCCCTTCCCATTTTTTACCCATCCCTTCAAACCCTCTCCCATTTGGCAACCATTAAAATTTTCTCTGTATCTATGAGTGTATTTCTGTATTGTTTGCTTATTTTGTTCTTTAGATTCCACACATGAGTGAAATCACATTGCATCTTTCTCTATCTGATATACTCCACTCAGCACAAGACCCTCCAGGTTCATCAATGCTGCTGCAGATGGCAAGAGTCCTATTGTCTTCTATGACTGAGCAATCTTTTATTGGATGTATGTACCACCTCCTCTGATGCATTCATCCATCGATGGACACCAAGGTTGCCTCCACATCTTGGCTACTATAAATAAATCTACAATGAACATATAGATGCACATGTCCCTTTGAAGTATTGTTTTGGGTGTCTTTGGATAAATACCCAGAAGCTGGATTACTAGGTCCTTCTTTGACTCTTGTTATAGCCTTTGAGTTAAAGTCTATTTTGTCTGGTATAGGTATTGCTACTCCAGCTTTGTTTTCCATTTCCATTTTCATGAAATAACTTTTTCCATGCCTTTACTTTCAGTCTGTGTGCCTTTCAATCTGAAGTCAGTCTCTTGTAGGCAGCATATGTATGGGTTTTCTTTGCTTATCTATTCAGCCTCCTATGTCCTTGATTGGGACATTTAATCCATTTACATTGAAAGTAATTATTGATAGGTATGGAGTTATTGCCATTTTATTATTCATATATTATTCATAGATTATATATATGTATATATGTATATATATGTATATATATATATATTATTGCTTGTTTTTCATCACTTTGAATATTTCCTGCAAAACCCTGCTGGCCTGCAAATTTTTTGTTGAGAAACCAGCTGATTGTCTTGTGGGAGATTCCTCTGTATGGAACTAACTTAACTCTTGCTGCTTTTAAGATCCTCTCTTGTCTTTAACCTTTGGCATTTTAATTATGATGTGTCTTGGTGTGGGCCTCTTTGGGTTCATCTTATTTGGGACTCTCTGCCCTTCCTGGGCTTCTATCCCTATTTCTGTTCTCAGGTTAGGGAAATTTTCCAATTATTTCTTCAAATAGGTTTTCAATTCCTTGCTTTCTCTCTTATCCTTCTGATACCCCTATGATGCTTGATGTTTTTCAGAGGTCCATTAAACTATCCTTTTTCTGATAGGGTGTTTTATGCTTCCTTGTCTTCCAAATCACTGATTCAATCTTCTGCTTCATCTAGTCTGCTGGTGATTCCTTCTGGTGAATTCTTCATCTCAGTTATTGTATTTCTCACTTCTCACAGGTTCTTTTTTTGTGTTTTTTATGTCTCTTTTTTCTTGTTTGCTATCTCTTTGTTGAAGTTCTCACTAAGTTTCTTGAGCATACTTATAACCAGTGTTTTGAATTTAATCTCTGGTAGGTTGCTTGCCTCCATTTTGTTTTAATTCTTTTTGTGAAGTTTTCTTTTGTTCTTTCATTTGGGATGTATTTCTTTGTTTCCTCATTTTTTCTGCCTCTCTGTGTTTGTTTCTATATATTAAGTAGACCAGATATGTCTGTAAGTCTTTCTGGGTGGCCTTAGGTAGTGGGTGCCTTTTGAGACCCAGTGACACAGTCTCTCTGGTCACCTGCACTGGGTGCTCCAGGAGTTTCTTGTGTGTGTCCTGTTATACTTGAATTATTGGCATATCAGTGGGTGGGATTGATCTTCAGACTGATTGGCTGTGGGGTTTAGCCACATCCACAGCTTATGGCTGTTCTTTGGGAGAGCTTCACACAAAGAGTGGAATTCTCCCAGTGGACTCTTGTGCCTGTTGAGACCACCCTTTGAGTGTGCCACATGTAGGGCTAATTGGGCAGTGCTTTTCTGTGATCTGAAGGTAACCTCCAAGTATGCTGGTTCTGGAGCCTCTTGGGAGGGGCCCCGTGCAGGTCCAGGTCAACTACTGCCTGTTACCAGCCAGTGACTACCTGGTAAGAGCTACAAAGTGATCTATCTACCCTGGCGGTAATCCTGAGTGTGGCTCAGGGTTAATTTTCACTGCCAGAAGCGGTAACCCCAAGCCACACTCAGGATTACACTGCAGTGTCCCAGAGAAGTCCCTTACCTGCTCCCTGCGATCCTGCAGTGTCCTCCTGTGATCACCGATGTGAACGCCAGCTGATGAAAAATTGCAGTGTTTTTTATTTGATTACATTATTGAATAAAATTATATTTTATTATAATTATTTATTATATTATAATTTATGATTTTGTGTTTCAAACTTTATCATACCTGGGATGCCTACTAGACTCTTGTTTGGACAGATCTAAGTGAGTAATTCCTAAGAATTACAGGCTTACAATATAAAAAAAAATTTCCATGCAAAACAATGTACCTCTTTGGGTACAAAATCACTGACATAATCAGACCACCAGGGAAGCTATAGTGGGTTGCTGTTTGTGCTAGACCTGTCGGAACCTCGGATAGGCCATTCTGTGAACCAAAGGTGACTATCACCAGTACCAGGTCTGAGGTGCTCTTCAAAAAGCCAGGACACCCAAGAGTGGAATTGCTGGGTCATACGGCAGTTTCATTTCCAGTTTTTTGAGATATCTCCATACTGATTTCCATAATGGCTACATCAATCTGCAGTCCCACCAACAGTGTACCAGGGTTCCCTTTTCTCCACAGCTTCGCCAGCACTTGTTGTTTGTTGATTTATTGATGATAGCCATTCTGACCGGAGTGAAGTGGTATCTCATTGTGGTTTTACAGCTGAAACTAATTCTTAAAAATGTGTATTTCATAATAAAAAATAATAAACAAAAACAAAAAACCAAAAAAACCCACATTATGTTAAATGAAATAAATCAATCACAAAAGGTTACATATTATATGATTCTATATGTAATAAGTCTAGAAAACCATATCTATGGACAAAGTAGATTAGTGGAAAAAAAAAAGCCAGGACACTCCAAAGCCTGCTGCTACCATGTTTCCCTGAAAATGAGACCTAGATGGAGAATAAGCCTTAGCATGATTCCTCCAGGATATGGAGGGCACATTCACCTTACATGAGGGTTTTATGATCTGTTTCAGGGAGAAGGGTGCCTTTTCCACAAACTCCTTCAGCTTAAAATATTCAGTACGCCAAGGTGCCATATTTTGGCACCTAAAATCATGCTATGGCTTTTTTTCTGGCTAGGTCTTATTTTTGGAATAACAGGGTAACTGCGAGCTCCCATAATATTCAGCTGCTGATAAAGCTTCTTGCAATATGGAGTTAGGTGTGGCATGGTTTCAATGAGTCACAAGGGTGGAGCTCACCAAGACTATTCAGATTGAGATTTGGCCATGGGTATGGGAGGAGGGCTGAACACAGGAAAAATGATACCTACTTACTGACTATACAGGAGAAGGACCCCACACAGGGAAAATGTCAACTATCTTCCAGTCCTTACCTGAAACCACACACCTCAATCTTTCCCCCATATGTCTCTGATGCCTCCTAATTACTATCCCTCCACCAGTGCCCAGGGTGAGTGCCTGTGAATGAGTTTGTGCAGGCCCTATAAGTGAATGTTTGGGTTTCCTGCAGCCTTCCATCCCGCCCAGGGGTCAGAATCCCCACTGTTTTTCACAGCCAGATGACATGGCAGCTCCTCTTTCCAGCACCAGTACTCTGGGCTGGGAAGCCTAGTATGGGCCTGCAGTCCCTTCCTCTTCTGTAGGAAACCTCTGTGACCAAGATATCCCCATTTTCATCCAACACACGGAGATTTGGGACTGTCCCCTTTCACCTCTTCCCTGCTCCTACCAGTCTTGATGTGGCTTCTTCTTTATATCCTTAGTTATAAAAACTTCTATTCAGCTAGTGTTCAGATGGTTCTCCAGGTTAATTATTCTATAATTTAGTTGTAATTCTGATGTGTTCACAGAATGAGGCAAGCACAGGGTTTATCTACTCCACCATTTTGGACCTGTGTCATTTACAGCAATTTTGATTGCTTTATTTTCCTGGCCCAAAGAGGACAATACTTTGGAAGGGAACATAAAAGTATTTCTACTTTTATCCAGATCTAGAATGATGCCACCCTACCTTAGGAGCTAAATTTAAAACTAGCCTTTACTCATAAAACACACTGCCTCCATGCTCAAGACATTTTTTCAGATGATTGAGCTGGAAAGAAAGCACTGCACCTGTAGAACACCTATGGTCCCACCTTCTGTCCTGAAAATGCCTACATCCCATAACCAACTATACTCAGACTTTCTTCTCCCTGTGCTTGATCACTACCTGCACTTATGCCTGTCTTCTTTAGTTGGGACCCAACTTCCTTCAATAGGAGAAATTATGCCATTTAAAAAAATATCTATCAAGTATCACCCAAAAATTTCTAGCACTAGAATTTTACATAAAATTCTGCACTCAGAATTTAACATTTTATGCAATTAATTTGGCATACATTTCGTTTAGTCTTTTAAAGAATTATTCCAAATATTGGATTTCAAATTCTAATTATAGTTATGAAATAAAATCCTCTTTTAAAGAATTTCCACAATCCAGTGATTATGTGCATCCAATAGTTTTCCTGTCAAGGACACTTTCTCCTTGGCTGCGATGTCCCATCAAGCACATGGGAACCTACTGAATTCTAATAATGTGTCAACATTCTTCTTAACAGTTAAAAGACTGAGGAAAATAAATTTCAGTATTTCAGTATTTAGCGAGTTACAATTCTGCTCCATTTCTGTACACTTAGAAACACTGGAATTTTTCAACTTTGAACAAAAATAAAGTGGTGGAAATTAAATTGAGTGAGAGGTAATTATTTTTGTATAAAAAGACTAATGAAAATACTTGAACTGAGTACCCTGAGATAAACACATTTATTTTCTTTCTTGGGATTTTAAACAATTCCTCCTTGTTTCTTTCCCAAAGGGGTACCAGACTGCTACCCACTACCAAATTGCCTTTGCACATTCCCACTTTCTTTTCTGGATCTTGCCACCTGCTATAAAGATGCTGTCTAATTTTGGCTTCTTTTTCAAATTCAGCTAACTATCCTTTCCCTGGTGGTCTAGTGGTTAGGATTTGGCACTCTCAAATCCAGTTAACAAATCAAAATATTTAAAGTACATGTTGAGCCGGCTGAGTGGCTCAGTTGGTTAAGAGCTTGCTCAAGAGTGTGAGCTCTGAGCAACAGGGTCCCCGGTTTGATTCTCGGCCTGAGCTGAGCTGCCACTGAGCTGCCAACAGGTGGCAGAATGGCTCAAATAAAATAAATAAATAAATATATAAAGTAAGTACGTGTCATTTCAAGTCCTTTTTAATTTATTTCTTTTTTTACAAAAAAAGAGAAGAGAGAGACCCATAAATCTCTGAAAAATAGGTTTCTTTTATGTCCTGAAAATTCTGGATTTGATAATAAAACACAGAGTTCTACATAGTCTCCAAAAGTTTTTTCTTGCTCACTGTGTCCTTTTGCATTCTTATTCTCTGTATTTGAGGTATTATCCTTTGCATTCTAATTACCTTTTTGCATTTACTACAATTTGGAGTACATCTGCATTTACAACTGATTGAAAAGTTTTCACTGAACTGAATATATAATTTCATTTCTATGAGAAAGTTTATTACTATTATATGATAGTGAGCAGTGTGGTAAGAAGTCTTTAAAAATGAAAGAGGGGAATATCATAAAATCCTGGGGAAAAAATAAAGAAATGTTCACGTTTGATATTTTTTTTGTATCATTCATACAAACTCAAAGTCCTCCAAATTAAGTTGTTTTTACTTTACTTTTCTTAATCTTTGAGAGACATTGTCCTATATTTTTGGGTATGAAACGAGGGCGTGGGGTATTTTGAGCCCAATGGAGTGTGGAGTGTTGGGTTTCACTTTTTAAGTTAATGGGAAAATAACACCAATGGAAAATGACTTTAGCTGAATACAAGATACTAGCAAAGAGATCCAAATTACTTCAGGAACAGCCAGGGTAAAAATATCTTCTATGCAGCAGTTTCCTTACATTTTGGATGGGTAAGACTGCTATGCCTATAACAGAGAAGAAAATAAAGTTAAGAATGAAAAAGTAAAAAGAAAAACAAAAAATGGCAAGCAAGTGAATATGTATATGTATATGTATATGTATATGTATATGTATATGTATATGAATAGTCTTGAATATGTATATATATTCCCAGAACAATGTGAAGAGTTGGAGTAGCTGTTCAGGTAAATCAGGCCAAATATGTGTTTTTAATAGAGTTGGCATTTGACCTTCAGTCAACAGTCATTCTTGAGTTTCTGCTATGTGTCAGTCAATATGCTAAGTGTTGGATTACAATATAACTTCAAAAATAAAATACTACAGGTGAAATATAAATAAAAGCCTTGCCATCTAAATATTTGAAATGATACTGAGGAAGTGAAAAAGTCAATTCAACAGCCTAACTTCCCATTGTATGACCAAAAACTTTTCTAGTAACTAGAGAAACAAGATAAACAATGATTTTTGTTTGTTTTTGTATTTTTTGCTTTTGTTTTGGAGAATTCACACTTTGGGTTGAATGAAAAGCAACACTTGAGAATTATTATTGGGTCCACTGGATTATTAAGTAGGTATGCAGGAGAGTATCAACTTGGGGACTTTCACAGATACCTTTAATGCTAAATATTATATTCTTTTTCTTACATTTTTCAGATTAGAAATTAAAAGGATCTCATTGTGTATATATACCACATCTTTATCCAATCATCTATTGAAGGATACTTTGGTTGTTTCCATGTGTTAGCCACCGTAAATAAAGCTGCAATGAACATCAGAGTATGTATATCATATTTTATTATTCTGACATAAGAAAAGATGAAATGGTGCCATTTGCAACAACATGGATGAATCTTGATATTATTGTGCTAAGCCAAATAAGTCAGACAGAAAAAGCCAAGAACCATATGATTTTACTGATACGTGGTATATAAAACTTAAAACAAAAAAGGAACAAGACAAACAAATTAAGAAACAAAAACTCATGGACATAGACAATAGTTTCATGGTTACCAAAAGGTAAGGGGGGAGGAGGGTGGGTAAGGGTGGGATGAGGGTAAAAGGGATCAAATATATGGTGATGGAAGGAGAACTGACTCTGGAGGGTGAACACACAATGTGATATATAGATGACATATTATAGAACTGTACACCTGAAATCTATGTAACTTGACTAACCATTGTCATCTCAATAAACATTAATTAAAAACTAAATTAAAAGGATCTTGAAACTTCAAAGAGAAAAAAGATATGAAACTTTCTTTCAGATGACTCTGAATGAGTTTGTCCACTGTCTTATAAATATATGTGGGACATGTGCCAGGGCCACTTATAAGGCAGAAATAAGGAGGAGAGACGGCAAGGTCATCCCAGTGGTTCTGGATGTCAACATGACATCAATATGTCCAGAGATGCCTGAAAAAAGACTCATGAAGATTCATCTCAAATTTTGACCCCTTCTTTCTTCCAGGCAGAATTTAGTTTCTTCAGGTGCTCACCTTTTCTCTAAGAGGATACAAGAAGTTAATCTCATCTCAGGTCAACCTTGATTTTCTCAACTTCAGCATGACTGATATTTGAGGGTGAGTAATGATTGTCATGGAGGGCTGTCCTATGCATTGCAGCATCTTTGTTTAGCAGCATCTTTGGCCCCTATATACTAGCTGCAAGTAGCATCAAGCCCCCAGCAGTTGTGACAAACCAAAAGGTGTTTAGATATTGCCAAATGTGCCCAGATTCATAATTGTCCTGGTTGAAAATTTCTAGTCCAAGCCAGTAAGCATGGGGCTTTCCTGCATGTCACTGTAGTAACTTTGATACACAGGAGGGATGTGTGGGTGACTGTTGACTGAAGGACAAATATCAACTCTGGGGAAAACATATTTGGCCTGAGTTATCTAAACAGCTATTCCAGCTCTTCACATTATTCTGCATATATTAATACACATTCAGGACCATATAAATATGGACATGGGCACCTGACTCAAGTTGGCCTTGACACAATGCCATGTGGACTGATCACTCCCTCTGCATCTGCACCTTAAAAATGAAGAATATGGTTGTGTCCTGCAATGTTACTGTACCCATTCTGCCATCCCAGACAAAACCAACTAGCTCTGCTTGGTCCTGAGACAGAAGCAGGAGATAGCAGGACATGCGAAACAAAAAAAAAAAACCTGTGCTTGATGACAGTACTCAGCTTTGGGAGGTGATGTCATTTCTTACGTTTAAGCCAGTTTAAGTAAGGCTATCTCTTGCGGGTAAAGTCATCTTAAATAATACAGTATATAAATCCAAAGAACAGACATAATAGTATAGTGTCTCTGTAAACTGAATGGCTATTTAAAGGCTAAATTCACCAGAAGTTTTATACACAACCTACACCAGACCAAATGACCAAACTAGCTCATCCTTAACCTATCCCTAACTTCATGCCTGGTAAGCTTTGTAAACTTGTCCCTCTCAGAGTCTGCTTCATCGCAGTAAATATCAACTCCTCCTTCTAGATGGCTAGACCAAAACTTATGGGGCCATCCTTGACTCATCTCTACCTCTTATACCCCTGATGCCACTGCTTTCATCTTCAGCATTTATCTGGTGAAATCCTTCCACTCCCTACTACCTTCACAGCTTCAGTTTGGTACAAGCCAACATAATCTTTCATTGATACTAGTTCCTTAACCTTGTACATAGCCTCCTTCTATCCACACTTGCCTCTCTGCAGTCTGTTATTAACAGAGCAAAAAATATGTGTCACTCAGTGCAATGTGGTATTTTGGATGATGGCAGAACAGAAAAAGAGACATTATTGGAATAATTAGTGAAATTTAGATAAGTCTACAGACCAGTTAGTCATATTATACCAATGTTAATTTCTAAGTTTAAAAAATGCACCATACTTATATATGTTAACATTAAGGGAAGCTTGGTGAAGGCTTTACCCCTATGTTCACTGTGGCATTATTCACAATAGCTAAGACTTGGTAACAACCAAAATGCCCATCGGTAGATGACTGGATTAAGAAACTTTGGTACATTTACACAATGGAGTATTATTCAGCTATAAAGAAGAAG
>NW_017731693.1:207137-209586 GCF_001890085.2 Hipposideros armiger
ATACATATAATCTCGGGACATGGAGTAGAGAGCGGGAACGGATTCAATGGAATTGTAATAGATAAGCATGATATCGGGGGTGGGAGGGCAATAGATGGGGGAGGGGGGTTGTTACTCTGTGAGGGTGAAAAGGGTAACTACTGCATTGTTCTGTACACCTGAAACTAACAATAAAAAAATAAATTTAAAAAATCTAAAATGAATCCAAACATAAAATTTCAAAAAATATCAAAATTCTAAAATAAAAAAGTGTTACATAATGACATTTCTCTCCACAGGATTCTTCAGTTCCATCTCATTTTATGCAGAGTAAACATCCAATGCCTTACAACCACTCCCAGCCCACCCCATGATGTGGACTTTGTGTGTCCATTCAAATTCATCTCCATTAACCACCTCCTCACTCACTTATGCTGCTCCAGGAGCATTGGCCACATACTGTACTTCAACACCCAGCCATGTTCCTGCCTTAAGGACGTTGTACTTGACACTCCACTGCCAAATATTCACATGTATTATGTAAAAAAATTATAATTTCTAAAAGTCTTTACTTCAATGTCACCTTCTCAATGAGTCTTCATAGCTAGCATAGCTAAAACAGTAACTCCCTCCCTTCAACATTACTTTTTCCCTGTGTGTTTCATTTTTCTTCATAGCATGTATCACTATCTAATATGCTGTATATATTTTTATTATTTATTGTACTGTTGTCTGACTCACCCACTAAAATGGCAGCTGTAATAGGTCAGAGAGTTTTGTTTCTCTCATTATTATCCCAGAATCTAGAATTGTCCCTAGCACTTAGAAGCCAAATTTGATGAATGAATTAATATGTGTGGGTAGCATATTGTTAACTAAACTTGTTATCACAGTCCTACATTCCACACACATTTAGGATTTCTGGCAAAGGGGAACATCATTTGTCTATAGTCCAGACAATTAACTAACTGCAGGAATTAATATCAAAACCTCTTATGAAGCTTCTAGTTTCTGGTCCCCCATGTAAAGAACTTAGAAATCACCACTCCATCCTATCAACAAGAAAAAAAATCTGAACAGACTGAAAAATCAACCACTCTTCTTAGATCCATAAGATAGGTGAAGAAGATACAGGGCAAACCACTGCCCTACAAGATTAGAGAGTCCCAGATTAATGCAGACAATCTTAGCTTACCAGGACAGACTCATGAGCAGAAACCACTGTGGGATCTAGTGCCAGGGACCTTAACTGATGAATTGGTAGTGACTCAAAGAGGGCAAATCTGAGAGTTCAAAACTCTAGGGGGACCCGGTCTGGGAGCAGGGGCCACAGTATTGTGAGAATTACCTCCAAATCACAACCAGGTTCCCACAATCAATATCAGGAAAATAAAAAGCACTTGTGCTTCCAGTAGGAGGAGGAAAAAAGGAAGCATCTTGAAATATACTAGCAAACTCTGTTCTTCTTAACAAGGCCTGCTTTTAGGACAAACCAGAGCCTAACCTGCTGTGGTATTATCAGAGTCTAACTGACTTGGGAGAATGAAAATATTAACTCCAGCCCACTCTAGCTGTTCTGTCCCATCTAAGGGTGGGGAAAACAAAGTACAGATTGGGAAGAAAGCTATAAAACTGTTTTTGTTCACAGGTGACAAAATCATTTATGAAGAAACTCTTAAGAAAAAAATAGAAAAACTCTTGGAACTAGTAAACAATTATAGTATGGTTGCAGAATACAAGGTTAATATGCAAAAGTAAATCACCTTTATACTAGCAATGAACAATTGCAATTTGAAATTAAAATCATAATGCTGTTTATATTGTCTTAAAAAACTTAAACACTTAGGTATAAGTAGGTATAACAAATTATATACAAAATCCATGTGAGGAAGACTAAAAACTCTGATGAAAGAATTTTAAGAACTAAATAAGTGGAGGGATGCTCCATATTTATGGATAAGAAGACTCAGTATTCTCAAGATGCCAGTACTTCCCAAATTGATATGCAGATCCATTGTAGTTCCAATAAAAATCCCAACAAGTTATTTTGTGGATATTGACAAACTAATTCTGAAGTTTATATAGAAAGGCAAAAGATTCAGAATCACTAATACAATATTGAATTAGAATAACTAATACAATAACAAAGTTGGAGGACTGACCCTACCCATCTTCAAGATTTAGTATAGAGCTACTGTAATCTAAACAGTGTGATATTAGTGAAAGAATAGTCTAATAGATCACTGAAACAGAATAGAGAATAAAGAATAGACCCATAGCTATCTTTGACAAAAGAGTAAAAGCAATACAATGGGCAAGATATTCTTTTCAACAAATGGTGCTGGAATAACTGAACATCCACATGTCAAAAAAAAAGAGACATAAATCGTACATGATTCACTTTAAATTAACTCAAAATAAAACACAGACCTAAATGTAAAATGCAAAACTGTAAAACTCCTAAAAGATA
>NW_017731693.1:221939-231141 GCF_001890085.2 Hipposideros armiger
ATCAAAAGGTTCCAGCCTGCATGTCCCACAGGCCCAGCCTCCCTGCTGGTGCCCTGCCCACCTGCCCATATTCCCCCACATCCCTCCCTCCCTGCTCCTCCTGTGCCCTGCCCACCTGCCCATGTCCATATTTCTCCTGCATCTGCTCTACCACCTGCTTTGAATATGTGACCCCTTCCTGTGGGCCAGCCCACCTGTTGGTTCCTGACTGTCCCTTCTGTTCTCTCCTTTCCCACTAGATCATGACCAGAATTGTTTCAGGAGCTGACTCATCCATTTCACTGTCTGGCAGTCATCTGAATTGGCAGGGTTCCACTGGGTAGTGGTTTCCATTCATGGACTCTGGCCATCCTGGCTCATGCCCACGTGAGTCCCTCGCTCCTGCTGCTTCTCTCACTGTACCACCTGACACGGGGATTTGGTGCTGTTTAGAGGATCCTGCCACCTGCTTCAGGCTAGAACTTCCCAGTCAGATGTTTGCTCCATCTGCTTAGAAACCCTGCATTTGTTTCCAGTGGTATTTTCTCCCCTTGTTACAGTGTATAATCTCTTATGTCAAGGCTGTGGCACATACGAAAATTTAAAACCATGTGATATTTAATGTTCTGTAAAAATAAAATAAAATGTAGAATTTTTAGAGTTTTATGACATAACCTTCCTTTGCATGCCACAATCCTCAGAGCTTCCAAAGCTGTCCTGTGTTCACTCAGAAGTTGCCCATGAGAAATCCCAGTCTCTGATGGAGGAAGGAGAACCTGGTTTGATGCTCTTTAGAGAAAGGAAAGGGAAGGGCTAGAAGGAAGAAGCTATGGCATGTGGAGGTATAAAAAAACAATAGTGAGAAGGAAGAGATATAGTTAAGTAAAAGGGATTAAAAATGGAGGATATCATTATTTTAAAGCAAAATTCATAAATTTCAGGAGGTTTCCAATTTCCAATGTAATTTAGAGCAGAACTGTGAGAAAACTGAATTAGTTGGTATAATAATGCTAAATGATACTTCTATATTGTAGTTAAAAAATATAATCAGTAACAAGAGTCTTTGGTGTCCTTTAATAAAGAGTAAACATGATTTTATCTTAACTACATGGACACAAGGACAAGTAGAATTCTTACACTGGTTCCACCTATGCATGTTTGGACATTCCCAGTTGCTGCCTTCTTTGTCACTGTGGCCCAGGATAGGAACATCATAACAGAGACACAGCTTTTAGGAAATCACAGAGATGTTCCCTATCTGTTAAATGGGAAGAATGTTTCTCAGGAGTGAGAGCATCTGCCAACACATATTCACATTAACACTGAGCAGAGAGTCACCCCACCACCTAGATTTTTAAGGGTTCACAAAAGCACAACTTAATCACAAGAACAAAGAGAACATGATTGATTTGACTCACCCCATCCAGTGACTCCTGACACTTGCTCAGCCTGTGAATGTGTCACCATGTCCAGGCCGCACACAGAAACAACCAACTACTGGCTTATTTGCCACTGTTATATGTGATTGGCAAGCTTTCAGCTGGATGAAAGAATGCTCCAGAAGGTATGCAAGAAAGCAACAGCTAGAAAAGTAATTGAAATGTAATATCCCAAAATAGTCATAATTTATTTTTTGAAACTTATAAATGGTTAAAGAAATGGAGTACACCTTCGGGAAATAATGTTTCTTTATGTCTCATCATATTCCATTTTCCTCCAAAGATTAAAACAAATGGCACTGTTTGTCAGCTTTGAGTAGCACTGGAGCTCTCTTCTCCAAGCTATTGAAGTAGACTAGTAGTCTCCAGTTTGTAATGGGGCTGACACTTCTCTTCAGAAAGGAAGCAGGAAAACAAGTAGGGGGCCAGGGTCAGAAAGCAATGGCAGCACATGAGAACCAAGACATAGCTATCTCAAAAATGGCAAGTCTGTGGTATGGCTTCAGAGAGCTTCTGACTCCCTCAATTGCATTGATGATTCTACTGTGCCCAGTACTCATCTTATCCTTGCCTGTTGGCTAGAGCCCCACTGTTTGTACATGCCCAGGATGCTGGCCTCTCAATGAAGTCAGTTGCTTATTGTTGATGGGCAGACTAAAAATTCCACAGTTTTAATAAATTATTGTGACTTCCTGCTCTTAGGTCTACCTAATAGTCCTTTGCATTTAAGAAATATATAACTGAGTTCATTAAAAATGAGTTAATCGGGCCGGCTGAGTGGCGCGATGGTTAAGAACTGGCTTGGGATGCCCGAGGGCCCCAGTTCGGATCTCACATATGAGGGCCAGTGACACTGCCCTCCACAGCTAAGATGCTGAACAACAGCTCAACCTGGAGCTGGGCTGCTGTGAGTGGCCGGCAACGGCATAGGCTGCAGCCCCTGTGGCAGTGGGTTGCCATGGGCTACCGTATGTAGCCAGCAGCCAGCGTGAGCGGCCAGCAGTCGCAGTGAACGGCCATCCAGAAGCCGGCGACTGATCTGCCTCACCCGGGAAGAGCGCAATGATGGTGCCAACTTGGGCCAGTGAAGCAATGTCCTCCAAACTAGACTGAAGAACAAAACGACAGCAACTTGCCTGTTCCCCTTCCCCCAACTCCCCAGCACCGTTCCCATCCCCCCAATTCCCCAATAAAAAAATCTTTTAAAAAAATGAATTAATCCACTCCTTCTTTTGTGTATTCATTCAACAAGCATTTATTGCGTTCCTGTCACTTGCTGTGCACTCTGCCAGGTGCTGGCACACTAAATGCAACCTACCAAAATACATAGGCCTGGTCTCTTGCAATTAAGCAGGAGGGGAAAAAATCACTTCTTCATGACCCAAATAATAATTTGCTTACAACTATGATGGAAGTTTAAAAAAAAAACGATATTATGAGAGTATAAACAAGAGGGTCCACGTTTGGCATTGGGAGGTCTGTGAAAGCTTCCCTGGACAGTGACATTTAAACTAAGATTCAGAATAAGAAGGAGCCCTCCAGACCAGGAAGTGTCAGCTAGAGGCCAAGGATGAGGTGGTAAATAAGAAAACTTTCTAAGAGGACAGCAAAACATTGTGAAGACCCAGAGATAGGCCTGGAAATAAGCACAGAACAAAGGCCAGTGTGGCTGGCAGGGTCACCAGGCACCATCAGTCAGGGGCTTTGCACAACCCCCATTGTCTACACTTGGAACAGTGTCCTGCCCATCCCCATGCAGCAAATTAGAGTGCAGTAAGAGTGGAATGAACAAGAGGGCAAAGACCAGGTCATGCAAGACCTTTGTGTCCCTTAGAAGTGTATTTAACTGCAAGGGAGAGAATGTCAGGGAAAGGTGGCCTATACAAATATGAACTTGTTTCTCACATAAAAATGCTGGTATTAGGCTATCTAGGGCTGGCTCAACAATGCCTTCACTCCCTGTTTTCTCCACCCTAATATCAGTAGCACACTGACTTTATTTTTTTCTGTGGAATTATGACTGTTTCTGTACCTCCAGGCACCACTTCTTCATCCTAGGCAAGTAAAAGGGCTAAGGAAAATAGGGAAAGGGTTGTGGGCTATTTAGCCCATTCTGCCTTTTTTTTCCTCAGGAAATCACATGCTTTTCTGGATCTAATGTGGAGTTGAGTCCACCAATCTGCAATGTGTGCCACAACTTCATTTGGCTGTGCTAAGGATCTGAGATTTTAAAATTCGGAGGTCTCAAATCATTGTTCAGTAATTACATTCTCAAACAAATCACATTAGTACCATATTCCTAATAAATGTATAAGCTTCTTGGAAAGGACTAGCATGGTATTGATCCCTACATTCTAGTTTCACTCTGATTCATTTATACTCCTTGAGGAAACACAGGAAGAGAGCAAGTATCCTTCATCTTTTCAGCCCCATCACTAGCACCATACTCTGCCTAACACTCAGTAAATATATGTTCATCAACAGAACAAATATACTCAACCTTTTCAAACTAGCAGCTGACTGGTTAAAATTTCTCCTTGTACCAGCTCTATGGAAAAGGTACTAGAGAAGGAAGAAAATTTCTCTTACAATTATGACCAATAGAGAATGAATGAAGATCACATTTTACACACACACACACACACACATATATGTATATATACACACATATATATGTGTATATATATATGTATATATATATATATATATATATACATATATATATACACACACACACACACACACACACATTCCTCTTAGAATTGAGTTAAAGGGAAAAACAAGCCACACTCCAACCAAAGCTGCCAATCTCATTTTTTTCTGGTGAACAGGGAAACATTATGAAATTGTCATAATTATCTTTCTTCTTTTCCACAAATAGAAAAAATTAAATTCATTCCCAGATGGATAAGTATTATTATGCACCATGAAAAATTACATTGTTATGAAAATAGAAGATATAATTCCCTCATCTTTCCCACCCACTCTTCGCCCCTCAGTGGGCTGGATGAATTTCTACCTGTGAACTTTCAGAGAAATTATGGACAGCTCTACAAAGCCATAAACCATAAGCTTGCACAAAAGTACAAATGAAACTAGCTGAGTGGGAGGTATATTTTTCTTTTAATAGTCTGTAAAATGGAAGTATTATGTGTCCTGAGAAAATATGAAATTATACCTAAGTGATGCAGTAGAAAGTCTCTAACTTGACCAATATACTTTACCATTCCCTAGCTGATTTTTTTTTGTTTCCAATCAGATAGCAATTAAATGCATGGTTAAGTTGAAAAGGTTAAGAATATAGAAGCAATACTTAAAATTAAAATTATAAATCTACATAAAGCTGGTACAAAATCAGGTAAAACCACCAATGGATTAGGTAAAAATGTTGAAACATCAAGATCAGTAATATCAAAGGAAAGACATCAAATAGGAGAAAGACAAACCAGTTTTTGCACATTTCAAAGTGATAATCATAGTAATGACAACAAAGGCTGCCACAAACCTGTTTTCGTTCTCATAGCAATGTTATCATGCATTCTAGTCTTTGTGATTTGAAACTTATAGAATCAGGTAACTTGCACAGGATCACCAGGATCACTCAGTTAGTAAATGGGGAGACAGTTCTTGAACATAGTGTTTTAACTCCAACACAAATTCTATACCACAACTTAATGTCACTTTTTCTCTTCAAAATATAAAAGAAGAAATATTTATTCTACTTCTTTTCTCTTCATATTTTAATAATAATAAATGACAATATTGTTAAAATTCTATAAAAAAGAAGTTTGATTGTTTTTAATGAAAGTAAGAATGTCATTGTCATCATACTGTATGCCATACTTATGCAGTCATTAATGACATTTTAGAAGAACAGTTACCTAAAATTGCAATGATATCATGTATCAACATTATCTTTGATGTCTATATTTTTGTTGATTAAAATACAAAAGTAGAGTCAAGTTTCAATTTTCCATCAAACCATCCCGATCCAAACTTACCATGGACAGATGTTCTGTTTTGAGAATCTAGTCCATTTTACCTTGCAGAAAGGAGTAATTATAAAGCCTGGAAAGATGAATTGTTTGATTTAAAAACCCATAAAGCTTTGCTAGAAGGATAAAAGAGTGTGTGTGTGTGTGTGTGTGTGTGTGTGTGTGTGTGTGTGTGTGTTGATGGATGGGTTTTGGGAGTTGGGGTGGATTAATTTCAATTAAAATATGGCTTAAATACCTTTTTTTTCTAGACAGACTCTAAAAATAAATCAGTCCTGAAATCTATTTTCATTTATCCCTTGTCCAGTAACAATATTCAACACCTTTTGAGTAAAGGCGCCACATGTCTTTTGAAGTCTTCTCTCTTTAAAAGTCAGTCTTGGACTGAAGAAGAGGCAAGGAAGGATATTCTTACATTTGCTTCATAATTTGGCTCTTTCTCTAGTCCCCACCCCCTTCACTGGGTTGTGGTGAACATTAAATGTGTCAAATGTTAAAAAAAGTCAGTCTTTATATTGTCAATGCCAGCAGTCCATTTGACTGACATAATATAGACATCATGTGATCTGGACCTTAAATCCTGGTAGAAACCTATAGAATTCAAAGAATTCTTCTATATGTGTGCTAGTGTGTGTGTACATACCATATCCACATACACATGTGCTATTTTCACAGGATTGAAATAGTAGAAGTATTGAACTAAGTTCAATATTCATGCCTAACATCTTTATAAAAAATGGATTTATCACTGTATATATATATATATATATATATAAATTGCTTCAGTTATCTTCAACAAGAAAAGACATACTGTGTGATTATTAGTAATACTGTAGTGAAACTGACAACAAACATCAAAATATATTTTACTATTGCTCACTATTGTCAATATCTAATGATCTTAATGATGTGAACAACATTGTAAATTGCTGAAATATTTATAAAACATTTTTCATGCGTTGTCCCATTTGATAACATCTGAGCAACTCAAAACTTGAGATATATGCAGAATGGTTCTCACCATCTACTTTTCAGAGTTGAGACTCTGAGGCTCAAGAAAGTGAATTGACTTGCCACAAGCTCTTCAGTGCTTCCTCCACTGTACCACACCACATAAAAACAGAAATATATTATTCTATGAAATTAAAAGGTCCCAACAATTTTGCTACCTGCTTCTATGCAGTAGAAATGAAAAAGTATTCCATCTGATACTATTAAAGACAATGAAAGAGTTTAAATAATGTGGCTCAGTTAAACTCCAGACATTTGCCATAAGGAACCATGATTTGACAGATTTTATAACTAGTGAGAATAAGGAATGCTAGAATGTTTAAATCAAAGACAGACTATTCACTGACCAAAAAGCTTGAGATTGCCAAATTAATTCTATCCAACATTTCGGGTTCATTTTATTGCAACCAACAAATGCCTTTTGCTTGAATTGTGTTTCTGTGGCCTGAATTCAAACTCAGATTTGGATTTTAAGTCTCTCCAACTTTATCTGAGGTCTGGATTTTATTCCAAATTGTATGAACTCTCTCTGTTTGTATATACATTTGTCTCCCATTTCCTTCCCCAATACCTCTTTTTCTTCCTCCTTATTCCTCATTCTTCTTGGTTTTCCATATACCACATTAACTTCAGGCCAGTAAAATGTTTAAAAACCAGGTTCATATAGAAGAATCTACTCCAGCCCACTAACACAAAATGCACCCACATGCCTTGTTAATTCATGAAACCCTGAAGCCCTGGATGGATTCTTTAGGCCATAACTACATTTATGATCTGAAATTTTTTCTCTCTACCACCAAATAAAATTTACCTAAGTCACAAACTTTACAATCCTATTGAGGAATGACTTTGAATAGCTGGATTTACTGATGAACAACAAAGTAACCCTTCAAAATACAAACTTAAAGAATTTAATAAAAAGTGATGATGATGTTAATAATTTGGCATCACTCTCTCTAGGCCAGCGGTTCTCAACTTTCCTAATGCTGCGACCCCTTACTACAGTTNTTTGCTGTAGCACTACTCTGAGCCCTGGCTGGTACATCTATGGTTTTAAAAAGAAAAGAGGTGATGATGTTTTCTCAGAATAGGTTTTGCCTAGGGCCACTCTCCCAGCCTACCCATGCCACTTCTTTTGAGTCTTTGATGGGTGAAAAATCAGAATTCTCTTTCATGTTGTTGCATCCATCTTTTGACCCATAGTTTCCATCTTTTAATTTTCTCTTACATATTCCCTCACTGACTTTCAATAAATGCATGTTCCTGCCTGACCCATGGTAAAGCACACATCACTGTTCTACTCCTGACTTAGAGTGGCGATGTGAGTCAGATAGGCTGGAGATGACTTTTTAAACCATGAAACATTCATCAAAGCAAGGTACTATTCACATTGTTGCTTATATTCTCTATCTAAACCATAAACTTCTTCCTCAGCCAGCAGACTCAGAAAGATAATGTGGTGACCTTCATCTGAAAAGCTGTTATTCTGTTGGAAGGCCATCCAGGATGGCTTCATCATTCTGCAGGTAGGTGTCTTTGAATCAGTAAGTCACACACAGGTTAAGCAGCCTTTTCTCTGTCCTGTGTGGAGATTCTGTGTGCATTTGGATAGTAGAGGATGGTTTCCCCACTTGGATCCTTCATGGGTGGGTGATGAGATGCAGCCTTACTGCCCAATGCTTTTCCATCTCAGGTTGACAGCAGCAGCCACAATATGTGCAGATACAAATGCCTTAGGTGAGACGATATTGTCATTTTTCATTATGAATTATGTCTGAATAGCATCTCTCTCTCTGTCTCTGTCTCTCTCTCTTTTAAGAATCCTCCACCAGGTTTACTTTCCTTTGTAATGATATCATCAATGTGCATTCCTATACAAAATATATTTAACATTTTACTGTAAAATTTTTGGACAGCACTGGCTATATAAGCTTGTTTATTTTAAAAACTAAATGTGGGCAGCCAATAAAAATTGCCTAGTGTCAACAAAAAAGCATATAATAGTTTATTTGAGCCAAACTGACAATTGCTAAGAAGCAAAATCTCAACAGATTGAAAATATGTTCTGCAAAATGACAGTTTGCAGCTTATTTTATACATAGAATCAAAGGAGGAGGGTTACATAAAATCCATTGGTGGTAGATTAAGGGAATAGGAAAAAGCAAAGGAGGGAAATCTCTGGGATTGTATAAAAGTAAATTGGAGACAGTACTTCTTTCACATAGGTGGGTGCAGGATAGTTAATAGTCCACTTTTTATAGCACATAGAGATGATAATGATAATCAAGAGACAAGAATAATAATAATAGATTCTATAGGTTTCTGCTCTGGTTCAGAAAAAAGGATTACTGACATTCCAAGGGCATGTTATCCTAGATGCAAAAAGACAATAGACAGGTTTACTTAAGGTAGAGATTGACCTTTGTCAAGGAAGCTACAGACTAAATATGTGACTTCCTGCCTTGGTCCACCTTAATTAGTATATGTTCATGTCATCCTATGTGGTTATTTTCAGCCTTTTGAGCTTGTCAGGTTTAACATATGGCCCTTTTTCCATCCACACTAGGGAACACCAATATCCATTCTTACTGTTCACATGTTTTCAAGTTTTATTATCAAATACCATCACATCTAGACCAAATCACTTTTTTAAATTTATGAAATCGATGTTGACCCAAGAAATCACTGTGCCATTATTTATGAAGAATCAATTAGGAGACCAGATGGCCAACCCAGTCCCTCTGTGATCAGTGATGACAAAGTGCCTTCTCTCAGGAT
>NW_017731693.1:233466-238372 GCF_001890085.2 Hipposideros armiger
GTAATTACATCATCATAACAACTAGCATTTGTCATCTCTGAGCCAAGGTTCTGCATCTGTAAAGTGCCTCCAAAAGCACCAGCCCTTCTTCTGTCCCCAGGTTAGTATCAAGATGCAATAAGAACACTAATGAGGAAGCACAGTACAAATTATGAGCATGGTATGCATGCTGGAATTAGTTTTTAGACTGACTATTTTCCCTCATAGTAAGACATGAACTTGGTTGTGGAAATAATGATTATGGGTGAAGCAGGGAGCACAGCTTTAGGCTGTGTGGCTCCAAAGTCTGGGGCCCAGCCCTACTCTAACTAGTGCTGGCTGAGGACAGTGTCACACTTATTTCAGCCAGTGCACCTCTTTTCCAGATTGACCCCTTTGGGCCCCAAACCATGTGATCAGCACTTCCCCAAGTACAGATTTAGAAACCTGACTTGGGGGGCTGGTGACTCACCTGCTCCAGCAGTGTGTCAGTGAAGAGCTGGATTACTTTCAGATTGTCTGGCTCCAGCCCAGTTCTTTCTACCTGATATTCCAGTGTTTATCTCTGTACCACCACCATCTCTAAGTGCTAAATTAAGTCTTTCTTTCCATTCATTTTATCCTATACAACACTGTTTTGTTGTAATTCTTTATTTTATTTACTTATACTTTTTATTGAAAAAAATTTTTTTATCAAACTTTATTGGGGTGACTGACGATGGTTAGTAAAGTTACATAGGTTTCAGGTGTACAATTCTATAATACATCATCTATATATCACATTGTGTGTTCACCACCCAGAGGCAGTTCTCCTTCAATCACCATATATTTGACCCTATTTACCCTCATCTACAACTGCCCCCTTACCTTCTTGTAACCACTAAACTATTGTCTGTGACTATGAGTTTTTGTTTATTTGTTTGTCTTGTTCCTTTGTTGCTTTCAGTTTTATATCCCACATATCAGTGAAATCATTTGGTTCTTGACTTTTTCTATCTGACTTATTTCAATTAGCATAATAATCTCAAGATCCATCCATTTTGTCACAAATGGCACTATTTCATCTTTTCTTATGACACAGTAGTATTCCATTGTGTATATATACCACATCTTCTTTATCCAATCACCTATCAAAAGGCACTTTGGTTGTTTCCATGTCTTGGCCACCATGAATAAAGCTGCAATAAACATTGGAGCACATATATCTTTACAGATAAATGTTTTCAGATTTTTGGGGTATATACCCAGAAGAGGGATTGCTAGGTCATATGGTAGTTCTANATCTCTTGTAAATCCCTGGGCCTCTGCCCTGCCCAGCTAGTGCTCCATCACTGAAGGTACTCTGAACACCAGGTCAACCAACCCAAACCATGCAACTAATGAGACTCTTTCAATGGCTAGGTCTTATAGGCAGTTGGCAGGGGGCCATAGGTGTAGAGGGTCCTGAGTCTTTTGCTAACCTGCTTCAATCCCACTACTTGTGGCAGCTGACCTTGGTTTACAGGTAGGCCATCTCCACATGCCCCCAGGTCTAGCACAGGGAGCAGACAGTCACATATAGCATTGTGGCTCCTACTAGGTAGCCATGGGTTAGTAACAGGCAAGGCTGAAATTGGCCTGCATAGGAGACCCTCCCAAGAGACATCAGAAACAACACACCCAGAGGCCAGCTTCAAACCACACTAGAGCACTACCTGATTAGCCCCAGAAGCATGACACCCAAAGGGGCATCTCAACAGGCTCAAGAGCCCATAGGGGCAAACCTCTGAGAGATCAGCCCCTGTAGAGCAGCTCATATACTGTGGGTGTAACCAATTCTCACATTTAGTCAGCCTAAGACTCAATTTTACCCACTGATGCCCCAAAAGCAATCAAAGCTCAACAACAACAAGAGAACACAAACAACACACTCAAAAGGCACTCCTGGGAGACACACACAGGAGATTAGGGAGACTGTACCATTGGACCACACAGGATACGTACTACATAAGGCCACCCAGCAAAGACTGAGAAACATAGGAGATCTACTTAATACATATAGGCAAACACAGAGAGGCAACCAGAATGATGAAACAAAAAAATCATGTTCTAAATAAAAGAATAGGAGAAACCTCCAGAAACAGGACTGAATGAAATGGAGGCAACCAACATACCAGAGACAGAGGACAAAACATTGGTTATAAGAATAGTTAAGGAACATAGTGGGAATTTCAACAAAGAGATAGCAAACATAAAGAAGAATATATAAACCAAATAAGAACCAATCAGAAATAAAGAATACAATAACTTAAATGAAGCACATAGTAGAAGGAGTCAACAGCAGATTAGAACGAAGGAGAGGATCANATAAATGTTAATTTCAGCCTGTTGGTTGAGAGTTTTTTTTTTCTTGGTGGTTTTTTTTTTTAATTCTTCCATATCCTTGTTGATTTTCTATCTAGTTGATCTATCAACTGTTGAAATGGCTATTGAAAACTCCAATTATAACTGTGGACTTTGGTATTTTTCCTTTCAATTCTATCAGTTTTGCTTTATAGTTTTTGCATCTCCATTACTTGGGACATACATATTTAGAATTGATATGTCTTCCTGATGGATTAACTCTTTTGTTGTTTTATAATGACTCTACTTCTGATAATTTTCTTTGCTCTGAAGGCTGATTTATCCATTCTAAATATAACTGCACCCCATTTCCATTTATTAGTAGTTGCATAATATAATGAGATCTGACAATTAAGTTTGTGAACTCATCCTAGAAAAGTGTTATATACCTCTTTGCTGAATATCACTATAGTCACCTTTGAGGTACTCTCCTTGAGAAGCTGTGCACCAATGTGAGCACTTAGTGCCCTCTTAAAAGCAATTTTGAAACTCTTTTTGGAATGGTAATTAGAGCTGTCAACGTATTACACTTGATGTCCTGAATGTCATCAAAATGTCTGTCTATCAATATTTGCTTTATCTTTGGATAAAGAAAGAAGTCATTGGGGGCCATATCGGGTGAGCAGGGAGGGTGTTCCAATATAGTTATTTGCATACTGGCTAAAAACTCCCTCACACACAGTGCCATGTGAGCTGGTGCATATTCCTTGCGTTATGACAATGTCATAACGCAAGGACCATGAATTACTGGCAAAAGGTTCAGGTCGTCCAGCTTTTTTATGCAACCTTTTCAGCACTTCCTAATAATCAATTTGGTTAATTGTTTGTCCAGTTGGTACAAATTCATAATGAATAACCCCTCTGATATAAAAAATAATTAGCAACATTGTTGAAACAAGTTTGCAACTTAATTGTCAGACCTCATATATGTTGTTACTTTTGAAGTAGGTGTCTTATATATAGTATAATATATGTTTTTAAATCTACTCTACCAATGTCTGTCTTTTGTGAAATTAGACCAATTACCTATCATGTAATTACTGTTCTGAGGGTTTAAGTTTGAAATTTTAGTTTTTGTTTTCTGTTTGTTCTCTCTGGCATGTCGTTGTTGTTTATTTTCTGTGCCTTTGTAAGTTCAGGCTGCTATAATGAAGTACCATAGACTGGATGGCCTATTTATTTATTTATTTATTTATTTATTTATTTATTTATTTATCACAGTTCTAGAGTCTGGAAGGCCAAACTCAGGTTGCCAGCATGGTTGAATTACAGTAAGGACCTTCTTCCAGGTTGCAAACTGCCAACTTCTCTGTGTATCCTGACAAGGCTTCAAAGAGTAAGATAGCTTTTTGGCCTTTCCTTATAAGAACACTAATTCCATCACAGGAGCTACACCAACAAGACCTCGTATCCTCCCAAAGGTCCCATATTCAAATATCATCAATTAGGGATTAAATTTCAAAATATGAATTTGGGGAGGATGCAAATATTCAGTTTATAACAGTCTGTCTGTTTTATTTTTCTGCCTTCCTGTAGATTATTTGAACATATTTTAGGAATCTATCTTTATTTAACTTTAGTATTTTTGAGTATAACTTGCTAGTGGTTGTTCTAGGTATTATATTATATAACATCACAATTTACTGGTGTCATTGTTTTACCAGTTCACTGATGTGGAGAAAACTTACCTCACTACACTTCCAGTACCCTCCCATATTTGCAACATGATTGTTTTACACACATTGCACATAAATTTAGGACTACATAAGACAGTGGTAAAGTTTTTGCTTCAACAATCAAACACAATTTAGAAAACTCAAGATGAAAAGGATAGCATACTGTATTTACTCATATGTTTTTTTCTTACAATGTTCTATCTTCATTCTTGATGTTGTAAGATTTCTCCTTTGTCATTTACTTTCATTTTAGAGAGTTTCCTATAGCTATTCCTTGGGCTAGGTCTCTTATAAACATATTCTTCTAGTTTTACTTCTTCTGAATATGTCTTTTTCACAAACTTGATTGAGACATAATTTACATATAACATTGTGTAAGTTTAAGGTGTACACCTTGCTGATTTGAAACATATATTGCAAAATGATTACCACCATAGCATAACCTAATACCTCCATCATATTTTATAACTATCATTTATTTTCTTTGGTGAGAGAATTTAAGATTTACTTTCTTAGCAACTTCAAAGTATATTCCATAGTATTAATATAATTCAAATGTTGTCTATTAGATCCCCAAAACATATTCATCTGAAAACTGAAAGTCTGTAATATTTTACCAACATCTCCCCATTCCCAGCCCCCAGGTCCTGGTAACCACCATTTTAATCTCTGTTTCTCTGAGTTCAGTTTTAATTAGATTATAGAGCCAAGTCAAGTGATGTGCTACAATGTTTGTCTTTTTCTGTCCAACTTATTTCACTTAGCATAATACCCTCAAGTAGTTCCATCCATATTATCACAAATGGCAAGATTTCCTTCTTTAACATGGATGAATTGCCATGTTAAAAATTGTGATATATATATATATA
>NW_017731693.1:241037-242377 GCF_001890085.2 Hipposideros armiger
GTGATCCTGTGGTAACCACAAGAAAATAGCTTTAGGATATACACAAAAGAAGATTAGATAGTAATTTAAATATTTCATTATGAAAAATCAACTAAACATAAAAGAAGACAGTAATGTGGTAAATGAGCAACAAAAAAGCTATAGGTCAATCCCACCCACTGATGTGCTAAAAGCAATCTAGGCTCAACTATGAGAGGAGAATACACACAAAACACAAAAGGGACACCACTGGAACACACACACAGGAGATCAGGGTGACTGTGCCGTTGGACCACACAGGACACATACTACATAAGGCCACCCAGCAAAGACTGACATAAGAGATCTACCTAATCCATAGAAGCAAACACAGAAAGACAGCCAGAATGAGGAAACAAAGAAACATGTCTCAAATGAAAGAACAGGAGAAACCTCCATAAATAGAACTAAATGAAATGGAGGAAGCCTACTTATCAGAGACAGAATATAAAATACTGGAGGATGCTTAAGGAGAAAAGGTTAAAAATGGTGGATTAGGTAAATACTATGCCTACTGCATCTCAGGATCACATGGAAATTACAAATAAATTATAGAACAATCAAACTCAAGAATCATCTGAAGACGAGCTGAACAGAACCTCTATAACTAAGGATATAAAGGAGAGGTCACATTGAGACTGGTAGGAGGTGAAGAGATGTGAAATGGGCTGACCCTAAACCATGAATAGTGGTTGAACACCAGGAGAGACACCTTAGCAGTGGTGATCCCCTCTGAAAAGGGAGGAATACCAGCCCCACACTGGGCTCCCCAAAACAGGGGTGCCAGGAAGAGGAGTTCCCACATTTGGCAGTGAACATCGGTGAGACTCTATCTGTCCACCCTGGTGAAACAGAAGGCAGCTGGAAACACAGGCATCCTCTTGTGGAACCCACACAGGATCACTCGCTTGCAGACATTCACCTGATATTTGGTGCAGGGACAGCAGCTTTGGAGGCCTAGAAATGTGCAGGGAAAGATTGAGTTGTGTAGCTTTGGGAGCAAGGGCTGTAGGGATAGGAGCCATTGTTGTCCTTGTGTGGAGCCTGACATGTGTGTTGCCTATAGGAAGATGCCATCTTTTGAGTGTTGAGCCTTCCCTCAAAGGGCTAAGTCTGGGACCACAAGGTAGGATCGAATCTGCATGTGCACACTGTCTTGGAGACACTATGGGTCCCGGCCCCTGCATAACTGGTGCTAGAGCACTCTTGACTGCTGGGTTGCTGGCCCCACCCACAGACAGCAAAGGCCATTCTGCAGTGGTGGATGGCCCCCCTGACACCCAGGGAACATTGAATGGTGGACAGTGACCCAAGATCTGCAC
>NW_017731693.1:244148-248694 GCF_001890085.2 Hipposideros armiger
TATTTGAAAAAAATAATGACTGTAAACTTTCCTAACCTGGGGAAGGAAATAGAAATACAAGCCCAGGAAGAGCAGAGAGTCCCAAAAAAGATGAATCCAAAGAAGCCCACACCAAGACACATCATAATCAAAATAGTAAAGGTTAAAGACAAAGAGAGAATTCTATAAGCAGAAAGAGAAAGCAAATTAGTTCCTTACAAGGTAGTATCCATAAGACTCTCAGTTGATTTCTCAACAGAAACTTTGCAGCCAAGAAGGGTGGCAGGAAATATACAAAGTGATGAAAATCAAGGGCCCACAACAAGACTACTCTACCAAGCAAGGCTATCATTTAAAATTGAAGGAGTGATAAAGAGCTTCTCAGTCAAGAAAAAGCTAAAGAAATTCATTACCAATGAGCCAGTATTACAAGAAATGTTAAAAAGACTTTTTCAAGCAGAAGAAAGGAGAAAACAAAGATAAAAAATATAAACAATAAAATGGTCATGACTATATATATCAATAATCACTTTAAATGTAAATGGGTGAAATATTCCAATCAAAAGACATAGGGTAGCTGAATGAATAAGAAAACAAGACCAATGTATATATATACTGTCTACAAGAGACCCATCTTATATTGAAAGACACACACAGACCAAAAGTAAAGGGATGGAAAAAGATATTTCACGCAAATAGAAATGAGAAAAAAATCTGTAGTGGCAATACTTATATCAGACAAAATAGAATTTAAACAAAGACTATAATAAGAGACAAAGAAAAGAATTACATAATAATAAAGGGGTTAATCCAATAGGAGGATATCATCATAGTAAACATTTATACACCCAACATAGGAACATCTTAATATATAAAGCAAATATTGACCAACATAAAGGCCAAGATCAACAGTAACAAAATTATATTGTAGTAGGGGACTTTTATACCCCACTGACACCAATGGACAGACACATAGATCAATGGAACAGGATAGAGAGCTCAGAAATAAATCCATTCCTATATAGTCATTTAATCTATGACAAAGGAAGCAAGAATTTACACTAGGGTAAAGATAGTCTATTCAATAAATGGTGCTGGAAAAAATGGGACAGATATATGAAAAAAATTAGACTGGACCACCTTCTTATGCTATATACATGAATAAACTCAAAATGGATTAGAGCCTTAAATGTAAAACCAAAACCATAAAACTCCTAGAAGAAAATATAGGAAGTAAACTCTCAGACATTACCCTTAGTAATATTTTTACTGATATATCTTCTTGGGCACGAAAACAAAAGAAAGAATAAACAAATGGGATTACATCAAACTAATTTTTTTCAAAGCAAAGGAAACACTCAACAAAACAAAAAGACATTTTAGTGAATCAAAGAAGATATTTGCCAATATCTGATAAAGGTTAGTATCCAAAATTTATTAATAAAAAATGTATACAACTCAACACAAAAAGAATGAAATAACCAATTTAAAAATGGGCAGAGGACCTGAACAGACATTTCTCCAAAGAGGACATACAAATGGCCAATAGTCATATGAAAAGATACTCAATGTCACTAATCATCAGAGAAATACAAATAAAAACCACATTAAATATCACTTCACTCCTGTCAGAATGACTATCATCAGTAAATCAACAAACAAGTGTTGGTGAGGATGTGAAGAAAAGGGAACACACACACACTATATATACATGTATATATGTATGCATATGTATAATCATAGGCTATAAAGTACAGCATAGGGAATATATGCAATGGCATTGTAATAGCTATGTATGGTATCAGATGGATAGTAAGTAGACTTGTTAAGGTTATGACTGTGAGATTTGGAAATGTCTAATCATTATGTTGCTTTGTACACCTACAACTAATAAAAAATAACAAAAGGAAGCTTAAAAAATGAAAAGATGAAAAAAGATATTCCGTGTGAATAGCAAACTAAATAGAGCAGGAGTGGCTATACTAACATAAGACAAAATAGACTTACAGTGAAAAAAAGAGAAAAGAAGGACATTACATATTATTAAAAGGTTAAATGCTACAAGAAGATATAACAATTACAAACACATATGCACCTAATGACAGATAATCAAAATACATGAAGCAAGAACTGATAGACTTAAAGGAAGACATAGACAGTTGTACGGTAATAATTGGAGACTTCAATACCCCACTCACAATAATGGATAGAACAACCAGGCACAAGATGTCTAAGGAAATAAAAAACTTAAACCATTTTAATACAATACATATATACAGAACCCTGCACCCAATTACACCGTTTTTCTCAAGTGCACATGAAACATTTTCAGGATAGACCACATGTTAGGCCACAAATTAAGTTTCAATAGATTTAAAAAGATACAAATCAAAGTACCTTCTCTGACTACAATAGTATGAAGTTAGAAATTAATAACAAAGGAAAAACTGTAAAATTCACAAAATTATGACAATCAAACAACATACTTCTAAACAAATGATTGAAGAAGAAATCAAAAGGGAAATTATAAAATACTTAGAATTAAAAATTAAAACAAAATACCAAACCTTATGGGGTGTGATGAAAGCAGTGCTAGTGAGGAAATCTATAGCTGTAAACACATTAAAAAACAAGAAAGTTCTCAAGTCAACAACCTAAGTTTACAACTTAAGGAAATAGCAGAAGGAAGGAAATAATAAAGATTAAAGTAGAGATAAATGACAGGGTATTAGAGCACCTAATTACAGCCTAGTGAGTTGGAAGTCTAGCTCTCCATTCAGCATTTGCTGTAGTGGGTGGGACTGGGACCACTGTTTACTTGTGGTGTTTGTTTCAATTTAGTGATTGTTGTCTACAAGTTTTTAGGAATTGTTAGACTACCCCTTTTTTGGTTGCTGCATTATTAATTAATTAATTAATTGATTAATTAATTAATCAATCAATTAATTTTCCACTTGATGTTTCTGGATTGTTGGCTTCTTTAGCTCCAACTCTGTGAGACATGAGGCAAAAAGAAAACCTAGGGAACACACCACTATATTATTCCTTGGGTGCTAACATGTCTACCTGGTCCTTTTTGTCTCCACTTTTCANCAAGCACCTTGCAAACATTAGTGTATTTAATTTTCACAACAGCCTCGTGAGATTAGTCCCAACATACTCACGTTGGATAGATGAGGAAATTTAAGCTCTGGAAAATATGTGACTTGCCTACACTTCTCCAGTAATTGGTGATGCTAGGATTCATATCCAATAGATAGATGAATATTTAGAGAAAAGAGAACAATTTAGAGAAAAGAGAACAAAAGAAAGAAAACCGATACAAACCATAGTAGGGGGAAGGTAGCTCGTAGTCATCAGGATTCAGAAGCCATGAATTCCAGATCTTGTTCCCCCAAATAATACTAAAACCTCTGAGAACCACTATCATTCCTTATGACTATTCCTTATCATTAAACAGAATAATATTATCTAGAGTATATTTGTCTGTAGTTTACTGTTTCTGTACTACCTTTGTCTGTTTTGGTATCAAGGTAACATTACCTTGATAAAATTAATTGGACAGTGTTCATTGTTCTATTTTCATGAAAAGAATATGTAGAACTGGTGTTAATTATACTTTTCATAGAATTTTTGGTAGAATACTCAGGTGAAACAATTCTGGGCCTCAAGATGTATTTTGAGGAGGACATTTAATTACAAATTAAACTTTATTGATAGTCATAAGACTATTCAAAGTGTTTATGTCAGTTGAGAGTGTGCTTTTGAAAGAATTGGTTTATTTCATGTAAGTTGTCAAATTTTTGTGTGTAGAATTGTTTGTAGTATCCTTGTATTATCCATTTGATAACTACAGGGTCTGCAGTAACATCCCCTGTTTCATACTCAAGAATGAATATAGCTATTGGTAATTTGTGTCTTCTTTTTTCTTTGTCAGTCTTTTAGAAATTTGTAAAATTTATTGATATTTTCAAAGATCCAGCTTTTTAATTCACTCTATATTGTTTTCCTGTTTCAAATTCCTTGATTTCTGGTCTTACCTCTATTATGTTAACCTTTCTCCTTGCTTTGACTTTATTTTTCTCCTCTTTTTCTTGTTTATTGAGATGGCATCTTGGATTATTAATTTGAGACTTTTTTAATGTAAGTACTTTGTACTACAAATCAAACTCTCACCACTGCTTTAGCTATATCCCACAAATTTTAGTACATTGTATTTTCATTTTTACTCAATGTAGTTTTTAAATTTTCCTTTGAGACTTCTTTTGAGACCTATGGGTTATACAGAAATGTGTCATTTAGTTTTCAACGGCTTGAGTAGTCTCCTCTTATCTTTCTGTTATTGATATATTTTATTTCATTATGGTCTTAGAACATATTCTGTATCATGGCAGTTATTTCATATTTCTCAAGGTTTCTCTCCACCCCCACCAAGATATGGTCTTTCTTAGTAAATGTTCCATGGATGTTTGAAAAAATATGGATATTCTGCTGTTGTTAGATGAAGTGTTCCATAAATGTTAATTTCAGCCTGTTGGTTGAGAGTTTTTTTTTCTTGGTGGTTGTT
>NW_017731693.1:250167-251970 GCF_001890085.2 Hipposideros armiger
CATTGTTTCACTGGCCCACGTTGGTATTATCACTGCGCTCTTCCCGGGTGAGGCAGATCAGTCGCTGGCCTCTGGACGGCAGTTCATGGTGGCTCTTGGCAGCTCACATCAGCTACCGGCTGCTCACACTGGCTGCCGGCCACACACGGTAGCTTATCGCAGCCCACTGCAGCTTCACTGCAGCCTATGCCGTCGCCGGCGACACACGGCAGCCCAGCTCCAGGTTGAGCTGTTGTTCACCACTTTAGCTGTAGAGGGCAGTGTCACTGGCCCTCATGTGGGATCCGAACCGGGGCCCTGCTGCTCAGAGCCAGCATCCCAAGTCAGCTCTAAACCAATGGGCTACTCAGCCAGCCCTATGACTTATTTCTTATAGCTACATTTGAAAAAATCTGGAAATATATATTATAATGCCACTCACTGAAAGTGATAAAATCAGAGGGGTAAGGTAATATGGAACAAGTGCAGCAGGTTGGAATTCCCACCATGGTCAGAGGGTCTAAGACATGTGTCCAGTGTCCAATAGCCAGAGCAGGCTGAAACTATGTGGAAACCAAGTTCTCATAGTTGGAGAGTGGGCACCTATATAAAATAATTTCTGCAAGAGGAAGTAAATGAACTGGAAGAAGATCCACACAACAACTAGCCTTGAATTCCAAAGAGCCGAGAAGAGCAAATGAAAATTTTTCGGAGAAGCCACAGATAACTTGTAATAACTGCTGGCATGATAGTGTTTTACTGACTTCAGCTTTGACTGCTTGTTAATGAGAGTGCCAGTTGCTTAGTAGATTTTATTTCCTCTGTTGGTATAAGCTTAAGTGCGTCAGAGGGTACTCGCATCTCCAATTAGGGTTGTTTGTTACCTATGAGTTGGCACCAGGTCATACCTGAACTCAGTGCTATGGGCTCATAAGTTCTAGTGTTCATTATTTAATCTAAAGATTCAATTTTGACTACTCTGAGAGAATAAAATCATGTAATAAAGTTTAATCTTAAAAGTATTAATAAATAAATTTATTAACTTTTTAAGTTGAATCCCACTTCCTAGTAAATACTTAATTTAATTTATTAACTCCCACTTCCTACTAAATTACTTAAATAATTTAATTTATTAATTATATGGCTTTTCTAAATGTTATTAAATTGAGGGTTAATTTGAATAGAACCACTTCTTGTATTTTGTGGAGTTCATTTTTTAACTTTTCTGTCCCTATATCAAGTACAGCCAAAATTATTCCAATGTCATATGGCCTTGTTTTACAATAAGCCCTAGTTCAATTGCCTCAATAATACCATCTACAGATGTTATACCAACTCCTTGAAAATAAAAGTAACTCATGACTTACAGAGACACCATATTCTATCCCTGATTTATTTCTAATTGTTAGAAAATTCTTCTTCCTTGTCAAACTAAATTCTATGTATATGTGGTTTCCACTTGGTTTGCCTACTAGACCAAAAGAGAAAAAGGTAAACCCCTCCTTCACATGAAAGGCCATCAAATCAAATAGTTAAGATAGACATCATATTCTCTTTCACTCCTCTCTGTTCTTAAGTCTTCTATTGTCCAGACAAAACAAAACAAACTAGCAAACAAACAAATAAAAATAAAAACAACAGAAAGCATATCCTCTGGCTCTTTTTACTATTATTCCTCTATGAGGTGATTTCAAGTTTTCTCACTAATTGATGATGTCTAATCTAGTCCACCTACATCCCAGTGCCCTCCTCAGCTCACACTCACGGCTTATGTTTTGACACTGTATTTATATTGATTTGCCCCAAGATCACATTACTCTTCTG
>NW_017731693.1:255060-255829 GCF_001890085.2 Hipposideros armiger
TTATTCCATTCTTTTATTTTCAGTCAGTGTGTGTCTTTTGATCTGAGATGAGTCTCATGTAAACAACATATTCATGGATCCTGTTTTCTTATCCACTCAGCCACTCTATTCTTTTGCTTGGAGCATTTAGTCCACTCACATTTAAAGTGATTATTGATAGGGGCATATTTATTGCATTTTGTTAATTTGTATTTCTGATCTTCCCGGGTTAGCTTGTTTTCCCCCTTCTTCTGTTTAAAAAAGCCCTTTTAACATTTCTTGCAATGCTGTCTTGGTGGTAATGAATTCCTTAAGTTTATTATTTTCTGAGAAGCTCTTTTTTTCTCCTTTAATTTTAAGTGATAGTCATTCTGGGTAGAGCAATCTTGTTTGTAGGCCTTTATTTTGCATCACTTTGAATATTTCCTGCTAGTCCCTTCTGGCCTGCAGTGTTTCTGTGGAAAAATCAGCTGTTAGTTTTATAGGAGTTCCTTTGTATGTAATCTGCTGTCTTTCTCTTGCTGCTTTCAGGATCCTGTCTTTGTCTTTAACCTTTGCCTGTTAACTATGATGTGTCTTGGTGTGGACCTGTTTGGAGTCAGCTTGTTTGGAACTCTCTGCATTTCCTGGGCTTGTTTGTCAATTTCCTTCACCAGGGTAGGGAAGTTCTCAGTCATTATTTCTTCAAATATATTCTCGATCCCTTGCTTCTTCTCTTCTCATTCTGGTATTCCTATGATGCAAATATTGTTGTGCTTGATGTTGTCCCACAGGTCTCTTAAATAGGTCT
>NW_017731693.1:256058-257093 GCF_001890085.2 Hipposideros armiger
TTATTTGTTCTATTTCTGAGAAAAATGTCCTTGGTAGTTTGATAGGAATTGCACTGAATCTATATATTGCCTTAGGTAGTATTGACATTTTAACTACATTTATTCTTCCTATCCATGAACATGGTATGTATTTCCATTTATTTGTATCTTCTTTGATTTCTCTCTTCAATGTCTTATAATTTTCTGAGTACAGGTCATTTACTTCTTTGGTTAAATTTATTCCTAGGTATTTTATTGTTTTTGAAGTAATAATAATGGGATTGATTTCCTTCTGATACTTTATTATTGGTGTATACAAATACAACTGATTTCTGGATGTTAACTTTGTGTCCTGCTACTTTACTAAATTCATTTATCAGTTCTAACAGTTTTTTGGTGGAGTGTTTGGAATTCTCTCTACATAGTATCATGTCACCTTCATATAATGACAATTTTACTTCCTGTTTTCCAATTTGGATGCCTTTTGTTTCATTTTCTTGTCTGATTGCTATGGCTAGATCTTCCAGATCTATGTTAAATAGAAGTGGTGAAAGTGGGCAGCCTTGTGTTGTTCCTGATCTTAAGGGGAAAGCTGCTAGCCTTTCCCCATTGAGAACGATGTTTGCTGTGGGCTTATCATATATGCCCTTTATTGTCTTGCGATACGATCCCACTATTCCCACTTTGCTAAGAGTTTCATCATAAATGGCTGCTGTATTTTGTCAAATGCTTTTTCTGCATCTGTTGATATGATCATATCATTTTTATTTTTCATTTTGTTAATGTGATGTATTACATTAATTGATTTGCAGATATTGAAACAACCTTGCATACCAGGAATCAATCCCACTTGATCATGGGGTATGACCTTTTTAATGTGATGCTAAATTCGTTTTGCTAGTATTTTGTTGAGGATTTTTGCATCTATGTTCATTTGGGATATTGGCCTGTAGTTTTCTTTTTTTGTAATATTTTTGTGTGATTTTGGGATCAGAGTAACAGTGGCCTCATAAAATGTGCCTGGGAGCCTTCCCTCCTTCTGTATTTTTTGGAATA
>NW_017731693.1:259453-263748 GCF_001890085.2 Hipposideros armiger
TTATCAGTGTTCTAAACTCTGTCTCTGAAAGGTTGGATACCTCTGTTTCATTTAGTTTCATTTCTAGAGGTTTCTTCTGATCTTTTACTTGGGACGTGTTTCTTTGTTTCTTCATTCTAGCTGTTGCTCTGTGATTGCTTTTTGTATTAGATAGATCATGTAGAAAAAAAAGAAAAAAAAAGGGGTTTCTCCACCTGCTTTAATCTGCAGACCACTTGCTCAGCAATAGAGAGATTCTGGGCAACTCAGCACCAGCTGTTGGGAGGAAGGGCTCAGTGCATCATGTGCCAGCCTCCCTCTCAGGCTTGTAGTGAGCTTCCCGCAATTAACTGCTGTGTGCTCTGGAACTGTGCTCACCACCAAAAATCCTCACAGGTTGCTGTGGGCTGTCTGTTGCTGCAGAAAACCTTTTGTGGCCTGTAGAGGTGGGGGCCAGGCACCAGGGTCTCAGGGTGCCCCCACTAACACAGCTCCAGGTGGGTGTGGCAGGTCCCCAAGACACCACAGGATGTGGTCAGTGGCCCCCACCAGGTCAGAGCAGCATGCACTCCTGCATCGGCAACCAGCCCGCACAAACTTGCCAGGAAAGCCTTGGCTTGATCACGCAGGTGCACAGTTCATGGCCCAACACTCCCAGGAAAACTCCCAGTCTCAGCCTGTCGCAATCAGACGCTCATAGATCAGGCAGAGCAGCCCGACAGCCAATCACCACCCTGGCAGCTCTGCACACGCAGTGTGGAGAGTGGGAACCCAAGGCAGTTCACGCCCTTCTGCATCTCAATGAACAGCCTGTTGAAGCCGGAGTGCGCCCGTCAGGCATTTCCCTGGCTATGCAGCACAAGTAGTGCTGACAGTGGGGATCCAAGGCCGGATGCGCATGCACGCACACACGTACTCCTGTGCTACTTCCACCAGACCAATGTGGTCCCAGACCCGAGCCTCTGTGGGAGGGCCCAGCCATGAAAAAATGGCGCCCTCCTGTATACTACTTGTGTGCAAGCTCCACACCAGGGAAACTATGGTCCCAATACCTCCAGCTCCCTTGCTAAAGGTACTCAGTTCAGTCCTTCCCTGCAGGGTCCTGGGCCTCGCTCACACAGCTACTCCCTCCACCAGGAACCAGGTGAGTGCTCACCAGTGAGCAAGTCCATGTGCCGGCTCCACTGTTTCTCCAGCTGCCCTCAGCCTCACTGAGTTGAGCAGAGAGAGTCCTCATTAAATTCTACTGCCAGCTATCATAGAACTCCTCTTTCTGGCAAAGTAACTCTGGGCTGGTGAGCTCGTTGTGGGGCCAGAGGATCTCCCCCACAACTGGAGATGCCTCTGCACTGCTGTGGTGTCCTTCACGGGTTTCACCCTCTCTCGTCTCTGCCCCTCCTAATAGACTGGACATGGTCTCCTCTTTAAGTACTTCGTTTAGAAGTTCTGTTCCTCTAGTGTTCAGGGGACTTCCGAGGTTGAATATTTTATAAATAATTTGTAATTTTGGTGTGATCCTGGGAGGCGGTTGGCACAGCGTCTGTCTATTCAGCCATTTTACCAGAATAGAATTAATTCTTGATGGGTGGCTACGACTTGAATCATAGAGGTAATAGAGAGGGAAATACAAGTTGACTGATATTTAATTTTTACTCAACCACCAAAGTGTTTTACCCAGGACCTGAAGATACACTTGTGTCTCTATTAATATATTTGCATTTTTTCCTGTTTTTTCTCTTTATTTTTAACCAAATGTAAAGTATTATATTAATCTGTATTAAACTTTAATTATTAAATGGTTCTATATATTTGAGATATTTTGGCATCTTTATCTTGCTATCCTTAGTTTTCAATACCCACCCAGCTTGCCATAACCCAGTAATTTTATATATTCCTTCCACTCCTACAAGATCTTAAGGAAAAGGAGGTCAGGAACCAGCTAAAAACAGGTCTGCACTCACACTGGAAACTGCCCTCCGAGGTGAACGTCATCTCATTTATCACTAAGTCCCACATTCTTCAACTCACATCAAACCATCTTTCCAAAAGCGTAACAGGAGACTTCTTAATGCTCTGGTTTTTTTTTTTTAAAGGAAATTAGGCTAGTCTGCATAATAACTTGTACTTAGTAAATCCATGGTGACTTTGATGATTATTGTTTCATTTCCAAGCATTTACAAATTATTTCTAAACTCTTGTTTAAATTCTACAACAGAGTTTCAAGTGTATAATTGGTAAAATTCTTTCCTAGCAAAGACACTTGGAAATTTACTTCCCACATTTCTATACTCATATCAGTTTTCTAGTCTTCCCCACTCTATACGTTTCAACAATTACCCATGAGGACTAGTGATTCCAGTCACCCATGTACTCCACAAATATGTGGATTTTTTTCCCACTTGGGTATACAATTTATTTTGGACAAGAGACTCAAGCTCTTATGAAACACACTATAGGAGCAAGTAAAATTTTCTCTTGAGATATCCTTGGGCTTAGGTTTCTTATTAATATTTATTTTACCTTTTCTGTGTAAAATAATTTGGTTTGGTGGGGGAGACTGAGTAAACATAAGGATTAATGAGTTTTGTTTTCTGTTTATCATTCATCAGCATTTCCCTACTGATCTCTAGTAGATCTTTTTAGTTCTCTTAGATCCTTCAGGACACTTTTATAATAGTATATGTACATAAGAACATGGCTTTGAAGTGTGACCCTAGAGTCAATAACTGCTGACCTTGAGCAAGAGACCTGGCTTTTCTAGCACCCCATCTTCTGCTCTGAAAAATGGGGATAGTGACACAAACCTATAAGTTCATTATAGAATTGAAAGAAATACAGTGTGACTCTGGTAGACACCCAGTAAGTAGTAATTCATAAACTATTTTTTAATTCATGTATTTAAGGTATCTAACATTTTTGCTAAGAGTTTTGTTCCCTTGGTGTTTACACACCTTTAAAACAAACAGCATATATCCTATCATTCTTATATATTTATTCTTGCTCATATCCCATCTTTCTATTTGTGAATGTGCCTTTTTTAAAAATATAAGTTACATTTAGATCAATTAAACAACATAAATAGCACAGTGTTTAGTAAAAAAAAGTCAGAAACAAAATACTCATGTTGCAGGGCTTCATTCATATAAAATTCAAAAGCAAATTAAATGAGGTGGAGTGTTTAAAAGCATGCTTATGTTTGAAAATTATTCAAAAGAGCAAGATAGGATACCCTGACCACTCATAATGGAGGCTCCTTCAGGGAAGAGAGAGTCAGGATAGGGAGTGAACTGGGCTGTTGGTACTGCCAGACCTTGGTAGTAAATCCAATGTTATCATATTGTACTAACTCATTACACTATGCATTCATGTTTTATTAATGTTTGCTTAGGTGTTATGTGTTTCACAATATAGGGGACTTTTAAGGTTATTTAAAACTAGTTTTATATATTGTAAAATGAGTGAAGATGGGAACAATGAGCATATTTTTAATACAAGCATAGAAAACTTGCATTAATTTTGACTAACCTTTGCTGTAACTTTGAACTATGAAGGGCCAAACAATGATAAATCTCTTCACCTTACCCTGCAGTAATCTTTATTATTTTTTTATTAGTTTCAGGTGTGCAAAACAATGTAATATTTAGACATTTATACACCTCACAAAGTCATAATCCCACTTCCCCAATCTACTACCCCTCTGATATTGTATATAGCTGTTACAGTTCCACTGACTCTATTCCTTATGCTGTATACCACATCCTGTGACTATATATATAAAATTACCATATAGTTGACATTCATTATTATTCAGCTTCAGCTTCAAATGTACACTATCAGGAGGAGAAATTAAGAAAACAGTCCCATTTAAAGTTGCTTCAAAAACTATAAAATACTTAAGAATAAATTTAACCAAAGAAGTAAAAGACCTGTACTCAGAAAATTATAAGATACTGAAGAGAGAAATTAAAGAAGATACAAATAAATGGACACACATACCAAGACCATGCATGTGAGGGTATATTGAAAATCTTCTCAATTTTGCTATGAACCTAAACTACTATAAAAATGTCTATTACAAAAGACAGTTCAGTGTGCATCTGCGGAGTGTCTCTTGGTAGAGGAATTGAGTCTCAGCCTGTGGAACAAACAGGCCGGCTTGCTATGGGAGACCCTCTTGATGATTATGCTGGTCCATTCCATGTCTCCTATGGGGAGGGAGCCTCAGGCTTGCTGAGGTGAAGAGGCTTCCTTGGCCTAGCACTTGTGATAGTACCGTCTTGCTGATTATGCTGGCCCATTCCATGTCTGCCTTTGGT
>NW_017731693.1:264268-276275 GCF_001890085.2 Hipposideros armiger
GCTCATTTCAAAGCTGACCACCGATGACACCAGCCCCAGGACAACCTTGGAGGGGATCTGCTGCTGGTCAATTTCAGTCACAGCCTGTGTCCCACCTGGGGCCACCTGGCAGGAACCACAAAGAAATCCGCAGATGGCTGCCACCCATGCTGTGCTTGGAAGCACCTCAAGAGACCATGGCATGTACTAAGGCCAATTGCTACTAGTGCCGGGCTTAGGGCTGCTCAGGCAGTGGTACAAGACACACTGAAGCCAGATGCTGCTTGTCTGGGTTCTGCAAACTTTTGAGAGACCCTAGGACACTCTGCAGCTTGAGCTAAGGCTGGTGGTTTACATGAAAAAGCCACTGGAAATAGCTTGGGTGTGCCTGAATGTTGGGCAGGGGAGGGTGTTGAATCACCAGGGTATGGCAAACAAATAGCAGAGACTCAGATATGGTGGCTGCCCATGTCTGCACATGGGTAAGGAGGAGGACTCAACAAGTAAACAGTATCCTTCACCAGCTTCCCTGTCCAGGAGAAAGCTGCTTCTCCAACCCCAGTCCCAAGCCAGACAATTCAGTTCACCACCATATGTCCCTGCTGTCTTTCCAATAGCTGCACCCACACTGGAGCTCAGAGTCAATGATTCTATTAGTGATTAAGCCCCTTTATGAGGAGCAGCTGGGGGCATAGCCATCCTCAGTCTCACTCAGTCACAGTCTCCGCTGGTTTTCACAACCAGAAACTATGGGGACATCTCTCCTGGCACTGGAATCCTAGGCTGGGAGGGATTGTACCTCTTACTGCTCCAGGGTAGATCCCCCACATCCAAGATATCCCTTCCAATTTTTAATGGTCACACATGGATGTGGGACCGGTCTCTGCCCCTCCTACCAGTCTACAATTGGTTTTTTCTCTATGTCCTTAGTTGAAAGGCTTTGGTTCAGCAAGATTTTAGGTGATTCTCAATGATGGTGGTTCTGTAGTTTAGTTGTAATTTTGATGTGGTCATGAGAGAAAGTAAGCACAGCAGTTACCTACTGTCCCATCTTGACCACAGTACCAATAGTATTGTGTTTTTATTTTTAAATATCCAATTGTTCATTGCTGGTATATAGGAAAGTAAATTATATTTGTATATTAACCTTGTATCTTGCAGCCTTTCTATAATCACATTTTAGTACCAGGATTTATTTATTTATTTATTTATTTATTTATTTATTTATTTATTTATTGGTGGGTACTGTTCGACTTTCTACATAAACAATCAATTCATCTAATAACAAAGACAGTTCTATTTCTTCCTTCCCAATTTGTATACATATTTAAATTTCCTTTCATTGTCTTATTGCAATAGCTAGTACTTCCAGTATGTTAAGAATATGATGTTAAGAATAAGTGGTGCCTCTGTTGGTGGGACTGCAGATTGGTGCAGCCATTATGGAAATCAGTATGGAAGTATCTCAAAAAACTGGAAATGGAACTACCGTAAGACTCAGCAATGCCACTCTTGAGTATCTATCCCGAGAAACCCAAGACGCTAATTCGAAAAAATATATGCACCCCTATGTTTATTGCAGCTCTATTTACAATAGCCAAGACTTGGAAACAACTGAAATGCCCATCAGTAGACGACTAGATTAAGAAACTGTGGTACATTTATACAATGGAGTATTACTCTGCTATAAAGAAGAATGAAATCATACCATTTGCGACGATATCAATGGACCTAGAGACTATTATGTTAAGTGAAATAAGTCAGTCGGAGAAAGACAAATACCATATGATCTCACTTATATGTGGAATCTAAAAACCTGAATGAATCAGCAAATTAAACAGAAATGGTCTCAGAGATATAGAGGAACAACTGATGGTTGCTAGTTGGGAGGGGGATGGAGATGAGGGAGAAAGGGAAGGGATTAGACAGCATAAATAGGTAACTACAATATTGCCACAGGGATATGAAAGACAGTTCAAGGAATATAATTAACAATGTTGTAAATATTTTTTAGGGTGTCAGCTGGTCAGACCGCATCATAGATTGGGATAGAGGCTTGATCACTGCTCTGTACACCTGAAGCTGATATTGTATAATATTTTATGTCAACTATAAGTGAATATATATATATATATATATATATATATATATATATAGAGAGAGAGAGAGAGAGAGAGAGAGAGAGAGAGAGAGAGTCATGAGAAAAAAAAAGAATAAGTGGTGCCTGATAAACACAACCTCAGCCAGGTGATCAATGTTAACATCAACAGTCATAAATCATATTGACAGTATATACCATTGGTGGTGTGATGAAAATGACACTTTACCTCTATGATCTTTATCCCAAAACCCATAATCTTAGCCTAATCATAAGAAAAATATCAGGCAAATGCCAATAGGGCTGCATCCTACAAAATACTTGACCAATACGTCCCAAAATTTCAAAGTCATCAAAAACAAGGGAAGTCTGAGAAATTGTCACAGCCAAGAGAAGTCCAATAAGATATGACCACTGTATGTAATGTGGTATCTGAGATGATATCCTAAATCAGGAGAGATGTTAGGCAATAACTAAAAATATCTGAATGGACTATGGAATTTTGTTAATCATAATTTATCAATATTGGTTCATTAATTTGTGACAAATGATTCAATGTAACCTAATAAGCTAGTAATAGATAAAATTGTATGTGAGGAGTGGGGAAATTATATGGGAACTTTAAGTACTATCTGCTTAATTTCTTTGTAAATCTAAAACAGTTCTAAGAAATAAAGTCTATTAATAAAAGTAAAGGGAAAACAGGAGGGATCCTTGTGGTAATGGAAGTGCTTGGTATTTTGACATTGTTGGTATATACATGAATCTATACATATGACTAAATTGTATAGAGCTAAATACACACACACACACACACAAATGATTACAAGTAAAATTGGAGAATTTTGAATAAGAATGGTAGATTGTATCAACGTCATTACCCTGGTTGTGATAGTGCCAAATTATAATTTGCAATATATTACAATTGAGAGAAACTGGGTTAAAGATAAAACTGCATGTGAGCCTATAATCATATCAACAAAAATTTCAACAGAAAAATAAAATACTTTTATATACCACATATCAGTGAAATCATACGGTTTTCAACTTTTTCTGTTTGACATACTTTCCTTAGCATAATAATTTCAGATCCACTCATGTTGTTGCAAATCGCACTATTCATCTTTTCTTATGGCAGAATAGTATTCCATTGTGTATATATACCACATCTTCTTTATCCAATCATTTATCAAAGGGTACTTTGGTTGTTTCCATGTCTTGTCCACCATAAATAAAGCTGCAATGACATTGGAGCACATATATCTTTATGGATAAGTCTTTTCAGATTTTTTGGGTAGCTACCCAGGAGAGAGAATGATGGGTTATATGGTAATTCTATGCTTAATTTTTTGAAGAACCTCCACACTGCCTTCCATAGTGGCTGCACCAATCTGCATTCCTACCAACAGATATGTGGTATATAAAACTAAAAACAATAAAGGAAGAAGACAAATAAATGAAGAAACAAAAATTCATAAACACAGAACAATAGTTTAGTGGTTACCAGAGGATAAGGGAGGAGAGAGGTGGTAGATCAGGGTAAAAAGGATCAAATATATGGTGATGGAAGGAGAACTGACTCTGGGTGGTGAATGTACAATATGATATATAGATGATGTATTACAGAATTGTACACCTTAAACCATGTAACTTAACTAACAATTGTCACCCCAATAAACTTTAATTAATACAAAAAAAATTAGTACCTAAAATCATGTCTTCAAGAACAGCAGGGAAAGGAAAACTGAGCAATTTCATGGCTCTGAACTCAGTCTTTATGTGAACCAAGGAATATTTAAAATAGGAGGATAAGGGCAAGTTCTAAGAAAAGGCAACAGCAACAATAATAGTAATAAAAAAGAGGAAAAATAGGAGAAGATTAAGGAGATGTAGAAAGAAAAATAATAGTGCTCCCACTGGTAACTAGATGTCAACATTTTTTAGGAAGCTAGAAATATCCCCTTTGGAGGGTTATATGCAGCTTCTGTTTCCCAGGATAGCTTCCATCTTGGGAGCAGTTTGTTTTACTTTCAATAATTGTATCAATATTTATTTTATTAGGCAGATGCAAGCCATTTAATCTAATCATGTGGCACACTGACTAGCAGAGGATGCTAAACAAATCATTTTTGAAGAAAGGAAGTAGAGAAACCATCAGGAATTTTTGAACTCTGATTTCAAGAATTATTTAGTATAGTTGACTAAGTATTCTCAAGGATAAGGGTAAAACATTAAACCTCTTGTGTGACACAATCATGGGCTTCCTTAATAAGCAATATCAAGTTTTCTGTGCTTTTGGGATGGACAAGGAATAACAAGCTTACCAGCTCTGCCTAACTGAGGCAGTTTTCCCTTATGATCCTTTTAGGCATAGCTAGCAGCATCAAGAATAGTCCCATCATCAAGGGTAAACATGCAGCCATAAATAAAAGGAAAAAATGCAGTTCCATGTCACAAATAATGTAAAAAGACTAGTGTTCTTACAGGAACATTTAGTTTCCAGATGTCAAAGGTGTTCTCAGGCTACCTCTGCCAGAAAGCCTCAACATAGTACTGCATAAACAATTCATGCCACATACTAGTTTGGATCAATAACATAAAAAGTGAGCTTTCATGGAGGCTCTAAACTTTTGTAATGCTTTTCTCAGTGTAAGGGCTTTTTTCTCCTTTTGCTGTACCTGCATCCACATTGAATCAGCATCTGCTACCATCACATGATCCAGGTACAGACATGTCAGGATCGAACAGATTGTATCTCCTCATCTGGCCTGACATTTGTTTATCATGCTGTGGCTGGAACATGAAACTTAGTTGACAAAATGTACCCTCACAAATGCCAGGAGGCCCTTTGTTCTACCAGGGCGTCCCTGCTGTTTGGGGTCCTCCAAAAGTTCAGGGATTCAGGCCTCTATCTCCTTGTCCCTTTCAAGACAAATGGCAGATCACAGATCACAGCAGGTGCTGTTCAGCTCAACATTTGTGCCTCTCCATACAAATGTACCTCTGCCTGCCTCATTTCAGAGTCAGTCAATGAGACTTAGTAGTTGTGTGCACACCCACAAGTGTGTGTGCGTGTGTGTGTGTGTGTGTGTGTGTGTGTGTGTGCCCTGTGGTTTGGAGTGTGTGAGTGTGTGCTCAGCTTTGATTTTTTGTTGTTGTTGTGAGCTTCATTCTGGGAGTTTGGCAACCTAGTTGAGGTGGACATTAACAGCCAGTTTCAAGGGCTTCAAAAAGAACTCTTCAAGGAGTCACAGATGCAAAGTGTCTGCTCTGATATTTGGTCCCAGGATGTAGGAGAGATAGAACAAGGATTCAGTATTCCAAAAGTTAATCATAACAACCTGTTGTCTCCCTCCCTAAGGAATTATAAACAGTACTTGGGCCTCCTGGGACAAGAAGATGTGAAAAATATTTCACTTAAATTCTCTGAAAACTCATTCATGGCACATGCTCAATGCATATATTTACCTCCAAAGGATTATATTACATTTTTTAAAAGGACATCCTTATCATTATGATTTCCTGAAGAGCTGGATATACCTGAGTGATAGATTAGTTTTTGAAGGCCAATAGACAAATAGCATTACAATGAGCTGACTTCACCCTCTCATTGTGAAGATATTTCTTTTTCAATTCTCCTCTGTGTGAGAAACATCTCAGTCAGACATGGAGTCCTCGTGGATTAATTCTTTACATTCTAAATGGCTTTGCATTTGTATAAGCCACTAACTGCTGATGCTTAACCGAATGTGCTAAACTGTCTGACTGAAAACTATTAATCCAAGGCTCTTTAGGAGCAGATCGTAAGATCCCACAATTTTAAAGAAGGACTGCAGAAATTAAGATTGCTTTTATTTTTCATTCATTTTTGAGTCTTGATGGATAGTTCCCAGCATTTTAGTCGTTCCTTAAGTACAAACATGCTGACTGGTACAGGGATGGTGTTGGAGTGTCTCTACCAAGTTGCTTGACTGTTTTTGTGCCTCTCATAGGATTTCACCCATGAACGGTCCTCTCACATTTTCTGTAAGGCTCCAGTATATGAGGGCTGGTGAGGGGCTGGGTGCAGTCTTATGGCCTCCAATGTACATGGGCCCTTCCCTGAAAGAGGCATGATGGTAAAGACCACAGCATGGACTGCTGAGGAATGAATGGGATGAAGAGGTCCTTGCATTGGTTAGGAACATGAACAAGATAATCTCCACCATACTTTCCATCTCTTAAGATTCTGTTATTCTAAAACTAAGTAAATGTTGGATTAGTGAAGTGGTGTCCCTACACCCATGCATGAGATCACTAAACAAGCTTTCTCCAACATTGCCACAATGAATACCACCTGAATAATGTCTTCAGCTTCTTCATTTTCTGCAAAGTAGCTCAGGACAGTTATGGATGAACTCACCTCTCAGTCCTTCAGTTTCCCTGATGCCATGCCCTCCACTTCTGTCCAGGAGAAAGGTGTTGTAATACTTCCACATGCCACAGTGGACCTTCCTATTAGTTGCTGCTGTCCTATTGTGAGCTGCTGTTCAGCAATTAAAATATGGTATTTTCTTAGGTCAGTCATTGGGAATATTACATGAACTAGCATCTTGATGCTCATTTATTGAGTTATTTTATTGTTCCAGTATTTGTGCATAATGCAATGCAGTATATAAAGATCTACCCTGAAGTCATTGTGATCATGGAGCAAGTATGAGATGTTGTAATCATGGCAAAACTAGATGTCATTGGAAAATAAATAAATATGAGATTTATACTGACTTAAGTGAGTGGGGACAGTTTTATAAAGTCCTTGAAAAATGGTTAGAATTTCAACAATTGGTAAAAGGAGAGGGAGAATAGAAATAACTAGAAAGAAAGTCATAGGCTAAAAGAATGAAGTCAACAATGGAGAAGAGATGAGGAAGTGCGTGCTGTGCTCTGAACACTGCAGAGTAGGCTCGATCCCAGGCACACTGTGGGACAAGGAGCACAATGAGCTGTAGATTGTAAAAGCAGAGTGAAGCAGATTGTGGACACCTTGACCTCCAAGCTAATGATTTTGGACTTCGTTTTTTCAGCAGTGGCTAGTCACTGAAGAAGTCTGAGCAAGGGAGTGAGATGCTCAAGGTAATTCTAGACACTCTATGGAAGCTAGATTTGGCAGAGGGGGTGGACAGGAGTCACTGAGATCTGAAATATTTTGTCACTGGGCTTTTCCACCTGAACTTTCAACTCACTTGCTACTTGCTCCTTTACCCTTTCATTCACTTCAACCCTCCCCACTCTAACGCACACAACCCTCCCTGAACTACAGTATTAATCCATTTTAAAGATGCTAACTTTATTTTTTTTATTTTTTTTTAAAAGATTTTTTTATTGGGGAATTCGGGAAAGGGGAACAGATAAGTTGCTGTCGTTTTGTTCTTCAGTCTAGTTGTGGAGGACGCTGCTTCACTGGCCCAAGTTGGCACCATCATTGCGCTCTTCCCAGGTGAGGGAGCTCAGTCACCAGCTTCTGGATGGCCACTCACGGTGGCTGCTGGCCGCTCACACTGGTTGCTGGCTACACACGGTAGCCCATGGCAACCCACTGCAGCAGAGGCTGCAGCCTACGCCGCCATTGCAGGCGACTCACGGCAGCTCAGCTCCGGGTTGAGCTGTTGTTCAGGATCTTAGCTGTAGAGGGCAGTGTCACTGGCCCTCATATGTGGGATCCAAACCGGGGCCTTCTGGCGTCCCAAGCCAGCTTTTAACCAATGCGCCACTTGGCCGGCCCTAAAGATGCTTTAAGTTGAAGACTCTTAAAACTAAAAAATCCTCAAGACCCAAAAGAATGCTGCTGCAGTGGGAAGAAAGATGGATGGGGCATGTAAGACAGTCTTCTCTGTAGCTCAGAATGTTGCAGAGAGAAACTGCACAGGACAGCTGCCTCCCTCCAGGTGCACATTTAGTGACTTGGAGGAGAAATTAAAGAATAGGAGCAGGAAAATGCTTCCTTTCCAGCACTGACTCCTACCAGGAAAACCCGAAAGCACTTGAACTATCCTAGAAAAACAAGGTCCAGGCACCAGCTTTTAAATCCAATTGTTAGTCATATTTTTTTCTTAGGCTTGAGGTTGCAGCTTTTCTGCTCTCAGCAAAGCTCAGTTCCAGAAGGCTTGCTGCATGAGTGGAACTGTGGAGTTCCCTTTCCACAAGCCAGAGACATCAGAGGGGATGAGTAAGGACCTTCTGCCCTCACCTTCTCATACCACCCTCAAGTCTTTTTCCTTCTGAGAGACAGAATCACAGGAAAGGCCTATGTATTTCCAGTCCATTGCTCACATTGTTGTCTATAATAGCATTGTATAAGTAGTAATTTAATTTTTGTCCGATGTCCACAGGTTGAAATATGAAAGAAGAGAGAGAATGAAGAGGGAAACTGGAAACAACAAAAACTCAAAGCCAAATTCTTAGTTAGCACATACTTTTTAAAACTGTGAGAAAACAGAAAATCCTTTCAGAAATTCCTGTGGTCAAATCCAGTGACCAGTGATTTGAGGTACATCTTTTTCTGATGACAGAGCACAAAGCCAAGGACCTAGGGCACACAGTGACACTAAAATCTCTCTTTTCATGAAAGTTCAGGGGACAAGCTTCTGATTTTTTAAGTGAACAGAAAAACCCAAATGGAAAAAGAAAAGTGTGTTCCTCTGTTATCACATGGACTTGTTGGGCCTCTCATTTCCCATGCACTGCTTCCAGGCCCCAGGACCAGGATTCACCTCAGTTGACAACCCCTGTGCCTACATGGAGTCACATTACATAAGAACAGGGTATTCTGCATACTCTTGACCACTGAGGCAGAGATTGCATACTGATGAGGTTTCTTGCTGATATACTCTCTCCAGAGAGAAAATTAACCTCCTCCCACTTGGGCCACAGAGCCTGCAAGTATAAAAGGCTGAAAAAGGAGGACAGATTATGATTCATTCTGAGCTAAAAAGTGACTCAAAAAGGAAATTTCCTGGTGTTCTAGGATGACACAGTTCATTGTAACCTGCTGTGACCAGGCCTGTCATGCAGCTGCCTACCTTTGCCTTGGAAATCAATCAGGTGAACACAAGGGGCACCTCCAGGCTTCATCCACCACACAGTGACTAAGAAAATTTTCCTGCCTGTGCTTCTCACTTCTGACTACTCCCAGCCTCCATGCCATGGCAATCATTGAGACTCAAGGAAATAAGTTAGAAATAGAACAGAAGCAATTTTGATATAAAGATAGGACCTGCTAGAATGTTAGGAAGGAGCACAAGAAAAAGGGAAGGAGATCCCCACACACTTGAAATTCTTAGAGTCTGTGTTTTAACCTAGCCATCATTAGTCACCAATGTTTCCTGTTTCATGCTTATAACTCTTTCCTAATCACAGGGAAAAAAAAAAAAGGAAAAAATATCTCATTTTTTGTTTTTACAATTTACCTTTCTTTCTTTTTTGTTTTTTCTTTTTGTAGATTAAGGAACTTATACTACCTAAACCTTACAACAGATTAGGTACTACCTGAGCTGTTTTAACACTGAAAATAAAAATTAGGGTGAATTATGTAAAATTAATATGAATTTTGATAAGTCAAAAATGGGCAAATATCCTCATTTTATGTGGTTCAATCTAACAAATTTCATGAAAGAGTCATGAAATCTTTTTCAAAAACTGCCATTTTTTTCCCAAAAGGCTTCACTGGCATCTCATGGGATGCTAACTTAGCTTGCTACTAAGTGGCTGCTGACCTCTTCTTATCTAGTAATATTCTCACCAACTGCTCCCTATGCTGCCTAGAAAGTGGCTGGTGGTCAGCACTGACTTTCTCCCCACCCATGGGATACTACACTGATTCCAAAGCTACACACACGGTTGGCATTTACTTCTGGGCAAGTCCACACCATATCAGGCTCATAGCCTTGCCATAGAATCTGTCTCCAGAGGAGCTCTGGAACTGCACTACACCTCTTAAGAATAGCTAAAGCCTTGTCAGACCTACTGGTGTGCTTCAGGTGAAATAGACCACCCCCTTGCCAAGTTCCAGCTCAGTCAATTCCCATGTTCCCTGAACTGGGCAGAGTGAACTAGCCCCACAGACAGGACACCATGCCATTCTCCCAGGTGAAAGTGATGTACGTTACTGGATTCCCATCCTCTGAAAAGAATAAAATGCTCTCTCTAAAGGGTGAAAAAGAGGGACAACTGCTCCCTGCAAAACACACTTTTAAAAAATATTTTATTTTATTAAATTAGTTTCAGGTGTACAACACAGTGCAATAGTTATACTTTTTAACCCTCAAAATTACAACCCCCCTCCCCCAATCTGCCACCCTATTCCCCCCCATATCATACATATCTATTACAATTCCCTTGACTCCACTCCCACACTATACTCCACATCCCATGAATATATATATATATATATATATATATATATATATATATTCAATTATAGTTGACATACAATAATATATAACATCAGCTTCAGGTGTACAGTGCAGTGATCAAGCCTCTACCCCATCCATGAAGTGGTCTCCCTAACAAGACGTGTGACCATCTGACACCCTACAAAATATTTACAACACTTTTTATACAAAGTGAGACACCAGAACGTCTCTAAAAGTTCTGATTAGCTTCTAGTGAGTACATTTTTCCTTCATTTCCTTTTACTTTGCTTCAATTAAAATTTGTTGAGTGTTTACACTATGCCAGGCATTGTACTTTTCCAACAAAAAATAGTCAAGTCTCAGATTAGTCTCAGAAAGCTTAGATTCTACAAAGGGGTAATGCATACATATGGGTAATCAAGTAATGACTATGCTATGTGAGGGAGGAACAATTAATTCTGCCTGGGAAGTTAGGTCCACATGGGCATGGATGGTGTGCTTTGATATTTCTCAACCTAGAGTATGCAATAAAGACTTTTTAGTGAATGAATAAATGATTAAGTGAATGCATGAATAAATGGGGGAAGGAGTGGGTCAACACCTTCTGTGTCAGACTCTGTTCTAGGTACTAGGGGCAAAATAGTGAATAAAACAGATATAGATCCTTGTTTCCAGATTAAGTGGGTTTAACAAACCTGATATTTTAAGGTGTATTTAGAATAAAGGAGGATAGTTTTTTGTTTGTTTGTTTGTTTTAAGGGAAAGCAGGATAAAGAATTCTGAGCAAAAGGAATAGCTTGGGGTCATGAAAGCACACAGTACAGACAAGAAAATAAAATTGAAAGGTTTTACATTCTTACAAATTTAGGAAAAATAATTGTAAAATAGCAACATGTCCTGGCCTCTGCTTTTGACCCTGTTAAAACGTTTATCAACAGTTCCAGATTTTTTTTAGTCATCAAAATAGAAAGGAGAAAATAATGGAAATCAGTCCGACATTTCAATTTTCCCCCTTTAATGATGATTTACCTCCATTCTAAACCACATGAACAGGCCAGACAATTAGAATGATTCATGAGAGGCAGGCAGGAGTAAACTGAACAAAAAGAGAAAAATAATATCCTGTGATCCAGGAGAGTATCCTTCCCCAGCAGCACACCCTTATTCTTTGGTATTTTTCTCAGTTTAGCCTGAGAACTCTTACCTGTCTCTGATTTTAAATAAACACTGAAGATCAGTTTAACAAAGTTAAACTTCTAATACCATTTTTAAAAAACTTTATGAGGTAAATATACATGCAGTGAAATGTATGGATTATAAGAATACAAATTGATGTTGTGATAAATGCATACACCTGAGAAACCACCACTCCAATCAAGACACAGAATGTTATCAATCTGAAAGCTCTTTCAAGTCACTTCAAGAAAATACCACCTATACAGAGGTAACTACTTTTCTGATTTCTTTCACCATATATTAAATTTGCCTGTTGTTGAGCTTAATGTAATGGAATCATAAAATATATATTCTTTTTTTTTAA
>NW_017731693.1:280775-283088 GCF_001890085.2 Hipposideros armiger
AAGGAAGAAATCAAAAGCTATGTCAAGAAAACCAACAATGAAAACACAACAACTCAAAATCAATGGGATGCAGGGAAAGCAGCCCTAAGAGGAAAATTCACAGCTTTGCAGGCCTATCTAAAGAAACAAGAAGAATCTTATATCAACAGACTATCTTTACACCTAAGGGAACTGGAGAAACAACAGCAAAATAAGCCCAAATGAATACAAAGAAGGAAATAATAAAGACCAGAGCAGAAATAAATGAAATAGAGACAAAAAAAACAATATAAAAGATCAATGAATCTAAGAGCTGATTTTTTTGGAAAAATAAACAAAATCGACAAACCCTTACCCAGACTCACCAAGAAAAAGAGACAACCCAAATTAATAACATCAGAAATGAAAGAGGAAAAATGACAACAGATGCCACAGAAATACAGGAAATTGTAAAAAAAATACTACGAGCAATTATACGCCAACAAATTTGACAATCTGGAAGAAATGGATAAATTTCTAGAAGCTTGCAATCTACCAAGTCTGAATAAAAAAGAAACAGAAAATCTGAACAGACTGATTACTATGAAAGAAATTGAGTCAGTAATCAACAAGCTTCGAAGAAACAAAAGTCCTGGAACAGTTGGTTTCACTGGCGAATTTTACAAACATTCAAAAAAGAATTAATATCCATTCTCCTCAAACTATTCCAAAAATGCAGAAGGAGGGAAGGCTGTCAAGCACATCTTATGAAGCCACTATTACTCTGATCCCAAAGTCAGACAAAGATATTACAAAAAAGGAAAACTACAGGTCCATAACCCTAATGAACATAGATGCAAAAATCCTTAACAAAATACTAGCAAACCGAATTCAGTGTCACATTAAAAAGATCATACACCACAATCAAGTGGGTTTCATTCCTGGTATGCAAGGTTGGTTCAATATCCTCAAATCAATCAACGTAATACATCACATTAACAAAATGAAAAATAAAAATCATATGATCATATCAATACATGCAGAAAAAGCATTTGACAAAATCCAACAATGATTTTTGATAAAAACTTTTAGCAAAGTGGGAATAGTGGGAACATATCTCAACATAATAAAGGCTGTATATGATAAACCCACAGCAAACATCGTACTCAATGGGGAAAGGCTAAAAGCTTTCCCGTTAAAATCAGGAAGAAGACAAGGCTGCCCACTTTCATCCCTTCTATTCAACATAGTTCTGGAACTTCTGGCTGCAAAAATCAGACAAGAAAATGAAATAAAAGGCATTTAAATTGGAAAAGAGGAAGTAAAATTGTCATTATATGCAGATGACATGATACTATATATAGAGAATTCCAACGACTCCACCAACAAACTGTTAGAACTGATAAATGAATTTAGTAGAGTACCAGGATACAAAATTAACATTCAGAAATCAGTTGCATTTGTATACACCAATAATAAATTATCAGAAGAAGAAATCAGGAAATCAATCCCGTTTACAATTGCTTCAAAAACACTAAAATACCTAGGAATAAATTTAACCAAAGAAGTAAAAGACCTGTACTCAGAAAATTATAAGATGTTGAAGAGAGAAATCAAAGAAGACACAAATAAATGGAAATACATACCATGTTCATGGATAACAAGAATTAATATAGTTAAAATGTCAATACTACCTAAGGCAATCTATAGATTCAAAGCAATTCCTATCAAACTACCAAAAACATTTTTCTCAGAAATAGAACACATAATCCAAAAATTGATATGGAGCCATAAAAGACCCGGAATAGCCACAGCAATCTTGACAAATAAGAACCAAGTGGGAAGTATCACACTACCCAACATCAAATCATATTACAAGTCTACAGTAATCAAAACAGTATGGTGCTGGCATAAAAACAGACACATAGATCAGTGGAACAGAATCAAGATCCCAGAAATAAACCCATTCATATATGTCATTTAATCTATGACACTGGAAGCAAGAATTTACAGTGGAGTAAAGATAGTCTATTTAATAAATGGTGCTGGGAAAATCGGACTGACACGTGCAAAAAAATGAAAATGGACCACCTACCTACACCATATACAAGAACAAATTCAAAATGGATTAAAGACTTAAATGTAAGACCTGAAACCATAAAATTCCTAGAAGAAAAAATTGGGAGTCAATTTGTAGACATCACCCTTAGTAATATTTTTACTGAACTATTCCCGCGGGCAAGGGAAATAAAAGAACAAATTAACATATGGGAATACATCAAACTTAAAAGTTTTTTCACAGCAAAGGAAATCATCGAGAAAACAAAAAGGCAGCCTACTGAATGGGAGAAGATA
>NW_017731693.1:285808-316626 GCF_001890085.2 Hipposideros armiger
AAAAAAAAAACTTTTTCTGTCCTCCCTAAAAAATATTTGCCTACTTCAAAGTTGCAAAGATATTTTCCATGTTATCTTTTAGAAGTTGTAGATTTTTAGTTTTTATGGTTAAGACTATTATGCATCTCAGATTAATGTTTGAGTATTTGTGAATGATAAAGGTTGAGAGTCATTTTCCACATAGTTATACAGCTGAACAAATGTTTAACATATTCTCATGACAAGACTTTTCATTTGCCCGTTGAATAGTATTGATACCTCTGTCAAAAATAAAAAAAATTAAAAATAAAACTACCATAAGATCCAGCAATTCTACTTCTGGGAATATATCCAAATGAAATGAAACCACTCTGGTGAAGAGATATCTGTGCCCTCATGTTCATAGTAGCATTATTTACAATAGCCAAAACATGGAAACAACCCAAGTGTCTATCAACAGGCGAATGAATAAAGATGATGAATAAAGAACTATTGAGCCCTGAAAAAGGAAGAAAATCCTGTCATTTGCAACAACATGGATGGACTCTGAAGGCACTACACTAAGTGAAATAAGTCAGAGAAAGAGAAATACTGTATGATATCACTTATATGTGTAATCTTAAATCAAAAGAAAAATACTAAATGCATAGAAAAAGCAATAAGATTTGTGGTTACCAGAGGTGGAAGGTAAGGGAAGGAGAATTGAATGAAGGTGGCCAAAAGTACAAGCTTCCAGTTGCATGATAAACAAGTACTAGGGTATAATATACAACACGATTACTATAATTAACACTACTGTAGGGTATATTTGAAAAATTTTAGGAGAGTAGATCCTAACAAGTCTCATCACAAGGAAAAAAAACACTAATTTTTATTTTTCTTTGTATCTATACGAGATGATAGATGTTAACTAAACTTACTGTGGCAATCATTTCACAATATGTGTATGTAAGTCAAACCATTATGCTGTACACCTTAAACTTATACAGTGTTTATATCAATAAAACTGGAAAATTAAAAACAAGAAAAACAAGATCACACACACACACACACACAAAGAGGAAGGAAGAAAAGATGGGAGGGAGGATTTTTTATAAGATCTCCATTTACCAATTTTTAAAACTACATGTATGAAGAAAATGTTAAAAATAAATTTAATATTTGCAAAACAAAAATAGACTTATATTTGTCTATTATTATATGTATATATGAGTGAGTGTATTTCTGAACTCTATTCTTTTCCATTAGTATTTATTCTTAAATCAGTATCACACTATTATAACTCATGTAGATCTATAGAAAAAATATCAAATTCAAAATATAAAATAAATATCCATGAGTGCATATTGACATAAATAAATGAGCAAATAAATAAAATAAGAGACAAGGGTGCAGAGAGGAGAAGAATAGACAAATATGCCATGCAAAAGATTTCCTAATAATTTATGTATATTGTCAGCCCTCAAGGAAGGAGATCCCCATTCCTTAAGTGAGGGCTGTGCATAGTGATTTCTTCTCAAAAAGTACAGTTTGGAAAGCAGGAGGGAAAGAGTAACTTTGTAGTGGAAAAAACTGACAAAGGCTATCTTAGCTAGGTGATCAAGGTTAACAATAACAGTGATAAGTCATGTTGATATCATGTATCCTTGATATAATGTGATGAAAATAGAACTTTACCTCTGTGATCTTCCCCCGCAAAATCCATAATCCCAATATAATCATGAGGAAAACAGCAGAAACATCCCAATTGAGAGACATCCCAGAGAACATTTGACCAGTATTCCCCCCAAAATAAATCATATCAGATAGTTAAGTCTTCCAACATTTTTTTCAGCATTGTATTGGTTTTCTTTGGTGCTTTGCTTTCTCAAACATTTATTTTAGAATCAGTTGGTATATTTCTTTTAAAAAGTACACACTGGGATTTTTATCTCAGTGTGTACTTTATCAGATCAATTATGAAAGTCAACATATTAGCAATAGTGTGTCCTCCAATCCTGAACATAGTTATTACTCCCCATTTATTTAGGGTTTCTGAAATTTCTCTCATCTGTGTTTTGTATCTTTCAGTACTGTGGTCTTGCATATCTTTTCCTAAATTTTTTCTTTTTTTTTTAATTTAAGTTTTTTTGGAGTGACAATGGTTAGTAAAGTTACATAGTTTTAAGGCGTACAATTCTGTAATACATCATCTGTATATCACATTGTGTGTTCACCACCTAAAGTCAGTTCTCCTTCCATCACCATATATTTGATCCCATTTACCTCATCTACCACCCTCCTCCGCTCTTACCCTGTGGTAACCACTAAACTATTGTTTATGTCTATCAGTTTTGTTTCTTTGTTTGTTTGTCTTGTTCCTTTGTTGTTTTCAGTTTTATATCCCACATATGAGTGAAGTCATATGGTTCTCTACTTTTTCTGTCTGACTTATTTTGCTTAGCATAATAATCTCAAGATTCATCTGCCTTGTCTCAAATAGCACTATTTCATCTTTTCTTATGGCAGAACTTTATCTTGTACTACAGAGCAACAATAATCAAAGCAGTATAGTATTGGCAGAAAAACAGACACACAGATCAATGGAATACAATTGAAAACCCATAAATAAACCCACATAAATATGGACAGGTAATCTTCGACAAAGGAGCCTAAATTTATTCTTAATTTATTTTGTGTCAGTGATTGAATATTTTTGTTTTGTTTTCCAATCGTTTGCTAACAATATATAGAAATATAATTGATTTTTAAAAAACTATCAACCATGTATCATGTGGCCTTGCTGAATTTACTATGGAGTCTAACAATTGCTTTGGAGATGCCTTAGTATATCTATGTAAACCCTCATATCACCTGCAAATAAAGTAAATTTTCTTCATTTCCAGTCACTATGCCTTTTATGTATATCTATTACCTTATTGCATTGGCTAGAACCTACAGTAATACACTGGGTGAAGGTGTTTATTATTTCACCATTAAGTATGGTGTTAGCTGTAGTTTAAAAAAAATCCATATTCTTTACAGGTTAAGAAAGCTTTTATTTCTAGTATACCACATGTTTTTATCATGAATGGTTTTACATTTTAATAAATGTATTTTTCTATATGTACAGGCATGAACTTATTTTCCTCATTTATTCTGTTAATATGATAAATGACATGATTAATATTTAAATAGTAAACTAACTTTGCATTTTTGGGATAAACCCTGCTTTGTCATAATGTACTAAATCATGCTTGAATATTTTTCTTTTTGTTTAAAATCATTGCATCTATGTTCCAGAAGGACATGGATTTGTAATTTTCTTGTCTCCACCATTAGCAGAAAATAGAACTCTCAATTGTAGACTATTCATGATATTTCTTAAAATTAGCACTTATGGAATTTTAGCAAAAATTACTCCAATTGAATAATTTTGAAATTCAAGCTGTTAACATTGTTAACTTCTCTCATGAAAGATAAATATTATACTCCTAAATCCTTACAGTCTCAAAAAGTGAGAGCACCAGTTAACTTTGATGAAATAAATCAACAAATTTCCCTGTGAATCTTAAGAACAGTTTCCAAGAGATAGGATATGAGCATTCACTTTCACACAGTTTTAAAACGTGAAGTAAGTTCAGATCACTCCATAAGCTACTGAGAAATGCCTATTTGTCCTCTAGAATAAACATACATTTTAAATAACTCTCTGTGTCCTCTTCTACCCAAACACCATATCATGCTGTCTTCTCATCTCAGCAGCCCCTATGTTATGGAATGGTGAAAATTGTCCAAGATGGAAAAAATGCTTCAGAAATACCACTTTTTCCAAAGTCTCTGGTGTTTCTTCTCAGGTCTGCCCTGATGTGAGCTGGTTTATGGGATGAGATGATGAAATAGCTGACTCCCACCTTCGGATAGCATACTTACACTGACTTTGAGAAGAAATCCTGAATTTTAAAAAGCAAACTATATTTTGAACATTTTATATATTATTCATCTGATACTGTCTATACCAATTGCATGTATATTCAGTAGCATGACATAGGGATGCATACAACTTAGAATTCCCAGAAAGTAGATTTTTCTCTCACTCAACAAATTATGTTTCCTAATTTGACTTAGGAAATGAAGAATGATATTTAATGTGGTCATATGAATAAAATAGAAAAGGAAGAAGGTTGATCACTGATTATTGTGGATGATTGAGGCCCTACTATGTGCCATATGCTTTACCTGTGCAACGGAATTGAATCCTCACAATGACTAAGCATGATGGTTAACTTTATCACTTATTAAGAAATGGAGGGCAACATGTTCTAAGTAGCATTTCCAAAGTATCAATACTAGAAGGTAATGGAGTCAAGATTGCAGCACAAGCAAATTTAACTTTAATGCCTTCTCTCTACTGCATTGTTTTTAAAGGAATTCTCAGGAGCAAGCCAGAAATATGTCACAGTTCATAGACAGTGGAATTACATTAATAGCGTTCACCATATAATAAATATGGAACTGTGCAGACTTTCTTCAGTCAAGGCTTGGTCTCAACTGCATCATTCAGTACTTGTTAGAGAAAGAGGAAATAGAGTTAACATTAAAAACTGTGGTGGAGGGGCTGGCCGAGTGGCTCAGTTGGTTAAGAGCTCGCTCAAAAGTTTGAGCTCTGAGCAACAGCGGTTCGATGCCCAGCGCAAGCTGAGCTGCTGCTAAGCTGCCAATAGGTAGCAGGATGGCTCAGCTAAAACAAAAACAAAAACAAACAAACAAACAAAAATACTGTGGTGGGATTTTTCCTGTGTTAATGGTGTTACTTACTGTGTGCTGCAGCTGAGCCTATACAGAGATTCAGCATGAGATTGTCATTGTCACTTATGGGATTGTTTGAAAGAGCTGGAGTGAATGAGAAACAGGCTCTCTGGGGTCTGCTTATATGCACTGACATAAATGTGGGATTTTTTTTTGTCATAGTAGAAGGAGAACACTTTTGCTATTATAATTTTGTTCTAATAATAGAAAAATAAAGGGGAATGAGAACGACTATGGGATTGGGTTGACATCTAATCAGGGGAAAAATCTGTTTGCAAGGAGACTTGTTTCTGGGCACAAGCACGGTGCAGGCTGTGTACAGAGTGGAGAGAAGAAGCCCTTCATAAGTACCTGCAGCTTCAGGAACATCAGGAATTACTGTCTTTGGCACCAGGCTTGCCTTTTCACAATGGGTTCTGCAAACAGAGAAAAGCTGAAGCATTCTCCTGCAGCCATGATAAGAAGGCAAGGAAGGTGTGGCAGATGCAGGTGGGTGTAGGGCTGTCTGTGCTGACAGGATGGCTTAGGAACCACAAGAGGCAGTCCTTAGAGCTGGGGCAGCTCTATGAGGGGCCTGAGGGGGTAAGAGCCACGGGACACTGTAATTTGACCATTCATGTTACAATGATCTTATTCATTCACTCATTTAGAAATATGTATTTAGTACAATCTACATGCCAGCACTATCCTAAGTGCTAGAGGTACAATAGTGAGCAAGTCACCCTTGCCTTTGTTAACCTAAAAATAAAAGTGAAAGGCAACAAGTATTTATTGAGATAAAAAAGAATGGCTATTTGGGAATCATAAATTCAGGCATAAGCCCAAATAATGTTCTGATTAGGAGACAAAGGCAATGGGTATTTATGAGAAAAGGAAGGGCAACAATTACATCAATAGAAGGAAGGCATTTCTATTAGCTCAGATAACATAATTCTAAATAATGTTTTTAGTTTTCAGTCTGGTAGTCATCAGTCCAGTAGTAACTGTTCTCTTGTTATCCTTGCAATCAGTTCTTTCAGGCACAATGTTGGGTTAGGTACAGCCCCAAGGTTATTTTGCCCTGTTCTAGCATTCCAAAGATTTGAGGCATAAGATGAGCAAGGTAGCTCTGGCATGGAAGCTCCAACTCCATTTTAAAGTGTCTCTATTTATTGTTGTTGTTGTTGTTGTTATTTTTAACACTTTCATGGGACTTATACTCTAGTAAAATGCCATTATTCAAATAACATAAAAATCAGTATATTATTACAAAATGTGATCTGTGCTACAAAGGAAAAGCAAAGTGTTCCATGAAAGGAAAATAGAAGCTCCTGACCAAGACTATGTGATCTGAGGAGAGGAAGATGCTGGAAGAATTTACAAAGCATCATGTTAGGTAGAGGGTGTGAGGATGCAGAAGGTGTCTGACTGCTATGTTTTAGAATTGTACTGTGGGTGGATGGCATATCACACACTAAGATTCAATGGCCTGGAAACAGCCAGTCATGGAGATTATGAATGAAATAAAAGCAGAGCAATGTGGCCCATCCTTCATTCAATGGTAAATATTTAATGCATGCTTGAAGGCACTAAGCACTTTGTTAGACATGCCTTCAATGTCAAACCTTTTATTTCACATTTTAGATTCCGTTTTATGCAAAATCTTTAGATTCCAATAAAAATAGGACATTTGTAAAAGTTACACCAGAAAGGCAGCTAAATCCCTTCTAATTTTTGTCATATGCATTCAAATCTCAGTGGATGTACTTGAAAATGAATGCACAGAAACAGTTTAAGTGATCAGTTTTTTTTCTTCTGCTTGCTTTTCAGCTTTCTTTTGTTAAAAGTGTTTTTTGTTTGTTTTAACATCAAAAAGAAGTTGCTCAACAAATGTATACCTTAGAGAGTGTTGGGCATATTTGTTGAGCGATAAATTGTCTCTGTATTTTTTTTATTTTATGAGATACTGTGAAATTCCAGATCCTTGAAAATCACTTTAATAAGTAGAACTTTTTTCTTTCTGCAAATATACCCCTGAAATGTTTATTCTAGTATAAAAGCTTTCCTATGTTATCAAATAAACACCATAAAATAATTTCGATTGAGAACAGAAATGCTTATACTTAGTCTCATTTCCACCAATGATTATATTTATTCATTCAGTAAATGCTTCTTAAGTGGTCTCTATTTTGTAAGCCAGATACTCTTTGATAACTTAGCTAAGTGACTTTCTTTTATTGCCTTCAATTTAGAAATGTGCATAGAAAGGTTTTTTCTTGAAATTACATGTATGCATATGTTAACTTTATATGCATATATACACACACATATATATAACGGTATATATACATTAGTTGTAAATTCTCCAAAATTAATTATTATACTGCATAGGGTTTTCAATAAAAATCTAGATGAGATATGCAAGCACTTTAACCAAAAAAAAAATACATGCTTTATTGGCCTATTATATAATAAATTACCTCATAAAATTTTTATATGTACTTCCCCTGAATTAAATACACGATGCTAAAAGAGAAGAAAAACCACTGGGGAGAAAAGCAAAAAAATGTTGATCACATTTTTTTCTCTGTCTGTATTCAATGGCTCTGTGAATGGAAATGATGGCCAGCCTCAGTCAACTCAGATTTCTATTTCTGCTGTGGGTGCGGATGCCAGGGTGTGGGTCTTGGTTTCCATTTATTATCACTAGCTTCAATATATGTATGTCCTTTTTGTGACTTCAGCCAAGAGCCCAGTCCTACAAGGACCAAGAAGAGATATTTAGTGTAACTGGGCCTGAGCAGCCAGCTTGTTGGGATCATCTGTACCTGCTTTACCACAATGGTTCTTAAGTCCTCCTCAGTACTTGCTGGAGCCATGTGGAGTAATAAAAAACAGTATTATTAAACAAACAAAACAGTGCAAACACATAGGTGGATGATAGGTAGATACTCAAAGTGACCACATGGGATAAATCAGTATCCCCTGCTGGGTTCCACCAGTCAGGGCCCTAGATCTATGCCAAGTTAATCTTTTATTGATGCTCTCCAAATCAGAGTCCTCTGTGTGAGCTTCCCTCCATAGCTATTAAAGTGATTTTCTTGTCTAGAAAAAAGATATGAGGAGCTTTGAATAAAATTTGCCTTAGTGACTTAAAGAAATGATTCTTTCAATAAAGTATAAAGAGCTTTGAGAGACTCTTCTTTGAAATATTTTTAACTTTTTATTGGGGAATAGTGTATTTTTCTCAGGACTCATTAGCTCCAAGTCAAGTTGTTGTCCTTCAATCTTAGCTGTGGAAGGTGCAGCTCAGCTCAAAGTCCAGTTGCCATTTTCAACCTAGTTACGAGGGGCGCAGCCCACCATCCCATACAGGAGTGGAACTGGCAACCTTGTTGTTAAGAGCATGCACTCAACCAACTGAGCAATCCTGCTGCCCATTGGCAGCTTAGCTCAAGGTGCCATGTTCAATCTAGTTGTGGGGGGCACAGCCCACCATTCCATGTGGGAGTCAAACCAGCAACCTTGTAGTTAAGAGCACACACTCTAACCACCTGAGCCATCCAGCTGCCTACTAGCAGCTCATCGGCAGTTCAGCTCAAGTCATTGTCTTCAATCTAGTTGAGGAGGGTGCAGCTCCAATTGGCCCATGTGGAAATCAAACTGGCAACCCTGTTGCTCAGAGCTTGTGCTCTAACCAACTAAGCCAGCTGGTCGCCCCCATTATACAGTATTTTAAGGATAAACTATGACTATTTTCTTGAGCAATCTCCCATAACCACATATGCCATCAAGAAGGACTAAGATTAAAAAAAAACAATCTATAAATTAATTAAGATTATATAAATTAAATTATATTAACTGCATCATAAACAAATTTTTAAAGTAACAACAGGAAAGATTATGTTTTGAGTTTTTTTAATAAAAGATGGCAAAGTAACTTATCTGTGCTCTTTCTGCTATTTTCTATACTCTTGTTACTGAGTCCAAGAGACAAAGGTTAGTAAGGAAAGAAGTGCAGAAGGTAATATGGACCCTGATAAATAAGACACCTACTAAAAAGGATGCCTCATAGCTAAGTAGGCTCAAAAAAAACAGAAACAAACAAAAAAACAAAACACACATACACACAAAAAAAACACAGAGTGTAACAGCCATTTCCACAATGAAAATGAAACACCAGACAGTGCAGAGCAAACTGGAGCAGAGCAGCACAGGGTAGAGTGGAGTGGACTGGACAGGAGCAGAAGGAGTAGAGAAGAGCTATCTAGCTAGAGAAGGGCCTGGCCCCAGGGCTGCCTTACAGCAATGCCACTTCATAATTGAGCTGTTATCACTGTTGAGCTGTTTGTTTCACAGCCATGCGATTCTCACATCCATGCTATATCACAATTGAGCTACAAGTATTTGCACTGAATAAAGTTTACCTCCTCACTGCATCCCAAATTGGGGGTTCCTATTAGATACCAACCACCATTCGTTGACAGTAACAAATGGTGAAATTTGAAGAAAGAACATAGGATTAAAAGTATGTAACATAGAGCTTGAAAATAGAGAATGGAAGAAGTGGCAAAGCAACAGAAGTTTTCTTTCAATGTTAGGACTGAGTGATGGTCTAGGAAAGGCCTCTGGCCAGGGTTTCCAACGCTGGCCTGTTCCCTAGTGCTTGTTACTTTGGCTCTGTCCACAGAAGACAAACTTTCTTTTGAAGTTTTTCAAAAGAAAGAGAAAATATAATAGGACAATTTTTAGAATAATTAAGAGATGCCTTATGCTTTGGCTGGTGTTTATAAGCCATCTAACTGTACTGATTTCATTTAGAATACAGATCCTTTGAAGGTTTCTCAATATTGCACATATCTCTTTTCATGTTTGAATGACTTTAAAATTTTTTCAGCTTTATTGAGGCATAATTGACAAATAAAATTGTAAGATATTTGAAGTGTACATCATGGTGATTTGACAGACTTATAGATTGTGAAAGATTCCCCCACCTTAACACATTCATCACCTCACATTTTTACCTTTTTTTTTTTGGTGAGAACATTTAAGTTCTACTCTCTTAGCAAATTTCAATTATACAATACAGTGTTATTAACTATAGTCCCCATGTTACACATTAGATCCTCAGACTTTATTCATCTTATAGCTGAAAGTTTGTATCCTTTTAGCAACCTCTCCCCATTTTCCCTACATTCCCACTTCTTGCAACCACTTTTTTACTCTGTTTATATTATAAACTCAAATCTTAAAATTGAAGGAAAATAATCCATGAAATGCAAACAACTTAAATGCTTGTTTTAAGATAAAGTATCTACAGGCAACAGTTAGGTTTAGAGGCTATATTATTAATAAAATAGAAAGTCCTATTTACTAACAATAAACCATTCCAACTTTTTTTTTTGAATAGTCAGCCTTTATTTGATATTCTAAGCCCTATAAATTTGGTATGGATGGGTAAATGCAATTCACCAACTAAAATTGCATAATAATATAAACATTACATTGTATTTAAAAGTGATAGAGCCAGGATTTGAACCTGGATCTAATTCTCCAGCCCTTGCTTACTCCAGTAGAACCAGTTGTCTTTCTCAGCTGACATGTTACAACAAATCGATCTACTCTAGTCAAATTACAATTTTCAAACTGTGAATGTTTTCTCTGGTAGATTACCCTAGAGACCCTGGTCTACTCTCAATATTCTGCCCACCTCAGTTCCCTGACACCACTTGCCCACCAAGAACATCCAGGCATTAAGAGCTTGTGTCCCCACACTGCTGCTCTTGGGTGTGAAATTGCTTTTGGGTCTTGTTCTCACTTACTAGTAGTCTGGGTAATAATCAGTAGGCAAACAACATTCTAAAGTAAATTAAGACTGAATTAAAGACATTTTTAAAGCTTAATGTAAGCTTTGTATTTTGCCTATATTGTATTTATGATATTTGTTGTAAATTTGGGGTTCAAGATAATTCCTTTTAAAATTAGTAAAAAAATTGCTGATTAACAAAAATCATTTAATAGGAATTGTAAAAATGGATCTCGTGCTATTAATAAGCTTACTATGAAGTTAACTCTATTGCATGAACTGATGTTAACTACTGTGGAGCACAGTGACAATACGTAAAATTACACAGTAGTAGGTGACCTTCTAGTGAAATCAGTGGCAAGAAAGAATGGCAAAACATATCCAAAAATAGAAAAAACACACCTAATTCTTCAAAGCAATTTGTACAATAAAATTTTGCAAAATAGTTTTTGGGTCCTTGCCTAGGGTATTTTGAAGTATTGGGTTGTCGGAAAAGTCATGATGTATTTTTTTCTATGTTTTCCGTTGCAAAAATGCATCATGATTTTTCTGACAACGCAATAAAACACTAGGAAAAAAATTTTAAACTATTTTTTATATTTTTATGCAAATAATTTATGTCTTAATATTATTAAAAATGTATGCAAAATTCAAGCCTTGTTAAAATGAGTTGTAAGATTGTTCAAAGTAATTTGCTGCATTATCCTCAAGGAAAAAGTCAGTTTATAAAAGGCTCATTAAACCTTCTACTATGGATATTGTAATAAGTATGATAATAGGTCAGACTACTATGTAAATGCAGTTAGTGTATTCAATAATTCCAAAAATTATAATACCTGTTGAGTTAATTTGAAGTTGAAGCTTATGTGACATCTTTACAGTTCAAAAAAATACAAACATACAAATGTCTCCTTTCTGGCATTTTTATACAAATTCACAAACAGACAAACATGAAAACATATTATTTTGCTAAATTTTGGACATGTGTACAACAAAAGGAATAATTTTAAGAATTTATGCTAATTTAAAAATTATCAATCAGTTGACAAAAATGTTACATACTGATGGTACTAAAAGCTAAAGTGGGAAGAAACACAGTAGTTATGGGTCCTATAAAAACCTGTAGAAAAAATTGCCTTCTCTGTATACAGAAAGATATTTAAAAACACCAACTGAAAATGATAACATCTTTCAAAACACCATTGAATAATGACATACATTGTTGTTGTTATTAACTATGGTTTTTAAATTTATAGTTTTCTTTTTGTAATGATTTTGTTTGCCAAAATGATTTTGTTTGTCCTGCTGCTAACAAGTTTGAAAACATTTAGAACTTGAAGTTGTATGATCTCTCTGGAATAAAGTATCACTTACTGAAGGCATTTCTTTGGGAGTAAGTAAATAACATCTAGGTAATAGTGGGGCTAATGTGTATCAATTATTTATTCTGTTTCAGGAACTGTGTTAAATGTTGTATGCTGGTTATTTCATTAAAAAGTCTGATGAGGCAGGGATGATTAGCTTCCTGCTTTACAGATGAGGAAACTGAGGCTTAGAAGGCTTCAGCCACCTTCCCAAGTTAGCCCATTCAGGAATGAGTATGGAAGGCTTGCAAAGGCTTCTGTGTCACCAGTGTTCCTCTGACCTCTGCCCCCCCTCCCCCCCAGGCACTGTGCCTTCCTTCAGGAGCTCTGATTCCATGTAGCCACAGTCAGAGCAGAGTGACTGTCACCTCATCTGTGAGGCGTGCCAATCACTATTTGATAACTAGTAGTAAATTACCAACATTTTTAAATTGGACAGTATCCAACTCCCCATAGTAAATAACTCTTGTTTGACAGTGTTTTCTTGAACAGAAAAAAAAAAAAGGTAGCATTACAGCTAGCTGGATAACATGGGTTAGTCTTCATGGGTGACTCAGACACAAATCACCCATCTGATTGTGTCACAACAGAAAAACAGGCAAAACAGATACAGGAGAAAAAGCCATCAACCAGACTGGGCCTAAGGACAGACACTTTGGTGCTGCAGAAAATGGGTGAGTCAGCTTCTCTGGGGTGCCTTTGTCAGAGGCCTCTCACCTGGGTTTGACAGGATCTGCAGTACAGATTACTCAGACATTTAAATCTGCACTATGGGTTCAACGGGGACCGTTTCATTAGCTCCCACAGTAGAAATGACAATTCATAGGACAAAATAAAGGATTTAGTATTGTATACAGCAGGTGGAAAACATAAGAGAGTAATGATTCTAAGAGATGGAACCTATGAAGAAATTCAATAATGGTAGGTCTATTTATAGATGGTAGTCCTTTATGGACTATAAAGCATTAGTTTCATGTTTGACCTTATAGGTTACATAATATTACACTGATCATATTCTCTATTTGTAAAATGGAACAACTGCCATTTTTCTAGATTAACATAAAAATATTGTTTAAATTTAAAAAAAACATTCAAGTGCCTAAAAAAATATATAGATACTTTTCTGTTGTTTAAATAGAAAAAGTTCCTTCCTATAAAATTGGATTCGACCACCATTCTGAAGTGTTTAAATTATCTTTTCTTTGGTATGCCTTAACAAGCACCTTCCTGATAACACTGCTAATTCTCATTAAAAATAATTAGGGTGTTGATAAGAACTAATAGAGCACAGGATAAAAGGCAGCCATTTGTTTGCCTTTTTGTTACAAAGGAGGAGGAAAAGAGTATAAAATACTATAGTATCAATAATAATGCCTGACCTGTACTTTTGAAATGAGAAACAAGTTTTGATGTAAGAGCTGTCCAAGGATAGAGAAAATACTATTCAATGTCCATAAACAACGTACACACTTCACAGAGCACATAATTTATTGAAGATATTCTATCAATGTAAAATAAATTTCAGAAAAACACAATGTGTCTTCTTATGAATTAGTCCTAATGCCTAAGGTCTGAGGAGTGATGAAATAAAATAATTAATAATAATAATAATAATAATTTAATAATAATAACAAATACATAATATTGCTGTGCAACCTGGATTAATCTTTAAAAAGCTTTTCCTTGTATGAAAACTTTCAGAAAAGAGCTACTGTGAAATTTACATACATATTCACCTTATGGGTGCTATAATATTTTAACAAACAGTTATACAGGATGGTGACTGAACTCAACTATATAGAGAGTCTCCAGGACTATCTCCTACCACTTCTTCACATGCAAACATATAAACATGCACACACACAAACATACACATGTTTATGTAACTTAGCTAAGGTGGATCCTCAACACATTATATTTATTAAGAAGCTGAAACATTGATGAGATTTTTAAATTATCCCTTCTGCTTCCCTTATTTTTTAACCTTCAATGCATGCTTTAAATACACAATTGGCACTATTTAGTCTAGGCTGGCAGAGATACCCATAAGGATTGGAGGCACTGACTGCAAACCCAAGATGAGGAAGCATTTCAGATAAAATATGAATTGATCCAAACCCACTCCCATAACAGATGCTAAAGCCAAAACAAAACTGCTTTGAAGATCATAATGAGAAAAAACTGGGTTATCTTTGGGTTTTGCTGGTTTTAAGTGATCATTAATCTATAATACATGCACTTCTGAATCCCTATAATATCTAGGTGGTGTAAGAGAAATGCCAGACCCACCAAAAGCTGCCAGCAAACATACACTGAGTGCTACTATATACCATATACAAACAAAATGATAATCAACTCCTTGGAAAGCTCTAAAACAGGTAATGCTTGGAATACTGGTTGGAATAAAATGCAATATTCTACTTAAGTAAAAAATACCAGTATAAGAAAATGGATATTTTCCATGTTTCCTAATCTTTCAAGTTTTCTTTGTCTCTTACAGAAAGAGGTCCTATACCTTGGTATACATATTTGAGTAATATGGAACCACAGTTTTCAATAATTAGCTATTTGTCCACAAAGGAACCTGTGTCTAGGAATACATGGATGGTCAATGCCCTACCCATAAACCTCAAAGATAATGAATAATCAGTAGATGGAACTAGAAACTGTACCAGTCTGGTACCCATAAGAGAAATAAAAAGTCAGCATAGCATTTGATGAAATGGGTAACTTTGGCCAGTATATAATGTTCATTTACATGCTCCCGCTACATTTGTGTCAACCTTGCCTAGTCTATTCACAATTAAAAGGCTGAATCCAAGATTTGAGGTGGCTGAGCAGTCCCAGAACTATACCAGGCATTTGAATACTATATTGTGCCAACATCCAGAGCAAGTATTTAGACTAGCTGAAAGTCATGCCTTTTGGCAAAAATAATTAACAAACAAATTAATTAATAGAATAAAATAGTTTTTAGGCAGTGCAAATCCTCAAAATAACCACTGTCAAAAGTGAGACTTTTATTAAAATGAAGACAGTTGTTTTTAAACTCTCTTCAGATCCTACCCTGACTATTCATAGCTCATTGAGGATGTATGGGTTAATTACTGTAAAACTCACATTTCCCTCTAAATGGGGCATTTAACCTACTTACTCCATGTTGTAGGACCAAATGCAAAACAAAGCACTTATCACAGGCCTGGTGCATAGTAGGGAGCAGTGCCTTCTCAGGATCAAACATCTCCTTTGTCCTCCCTCACAGGTAATATTTTCAGATGCCTGTCTTCCTTCACAACAACCAACCACCTGCCTCAGGGGAGTTGGCCTAGTAAGGAATAGGCATGTGACCTGCTTTCAGCCAATAAGATGATGAGAGAAAATTTGCTAGGTGCTTCTGGAAATAGAAGTTTGTCTCTTAAAATAAAGACAAGGACCAAAATGCATCATCTTTTATCTCCCTCTGGGAGTTGTGCCTGGATTCCACAACTGAGGATGAATATTGTCACATGAATACTAAAAAAGAGCAGACAGAAGGAAAGACCCTGAATCTTGATTTTATATATATATATATATATATATATATATATATTACACACACATACAGAGGGTGCCAAAAAATGTATACACTTTTTAAGAAAGAAAAAACTGTATTAAAATTGTAATAATAAATACCAAGATGAACACAAGTCGTGTTTGACTTCTGCAATTACAAGAGGTGTTCAAAGTGGTTACCATTAGTGTAATTTTAATATAGTTTTTTTTCCTTTCTTAAAATGTATATACATTTTTGGCTATATATATATATATATATATATATATATATATATATTCAGCATATAGATATATACACATATATATTCACAAAAATATATATATTCAGCAGTGTCTGTGCACCTTACTGAAATTCTTATTGTATGAGGATTGCATAAAGGGGTCTATTAATTTTCAGGCAAAAGCACCCTAAAGGACTCAGAGAAACATATAAATGTTAGTGTGGGGAGGGACTATAGAGGAGACATAGTTACACTGTTCTAAGGACTATAAAAATTTCACACTCAATAGAATGGAATCAACTCAGAGTATCTGAAGCACAGTTGTCAGGTTTGTATAGAACTCTTTCTCATTCTCTCATATTCTTAGATTCCAAAGCTATCAAAACAAGGAACTCTGAGAACTTTTGTTGCTAGAGCTACTTAATACTATTAAGCTGTTACAGTAGTATGAAGCCTGAGACTTTGTTCCAACTCCAAGAGGAAGCCATCCTTAGCAAATGCCCTGCAGCACTGGGTAAGTGAGTTCCAGGCATTCTCCGAAAAGCAGAGTTTGAATGATATGCACCCAGTTGGAATACCATTTTTTTAATTAAATGGAAATATTAATTTTGAAATAAGTGTAGATTCATGTGAAGTTATGAGAACTAATACAGAGAGCTCAAAAACCATTATTTGGTTTCTCCAGTGGTAACATCTTGCAAAACCATTGTACAATAGATATAATAACCAGAATACTGACATTGATACAGTCAAGATACAGAACATTTCTATCACCATAAATTTCCTGTGGCATTTCTCTAACTGGACCCACTTCCTTCTCTCCTAATCCCATCCTTAACTCCTGACAAGCACTTATCTGTTTTCTATAACTGTAATTTTGTTATTTCAAGAATGCTATATAAATGGAATCACACAGTGCACAACCTTTGGGATTGGCATTCTTTTCACTCTTCTTATTTCTCTGGCATGCAAGTTGTTGTTGGTATCAGTAATTCATTCCTTTTGGCCGCTGAGTACAATTCCATGGTATGAATATAACATAGTTTGTTAACCACGCACATGTTAAAGGACATCTGGGTTGTTTCTAGTTTTTGTCTATGAAAGTTGCTATGAATATTTCTGTACAGTTTTTTTGTGTGTGAATATAGGTTTCATATATCTGGGATAAATGCTCAGGAAAGCAATTTCTCAATTGCTTTGGTAGTTGTATACTTGTTTTTTGAAAAGAAACTGCCCAATTGTTTGAAAGAGTATGTGTGCCATTGTACATTCCTACTTGCAATATATAAGTGACTCAGTTTTTCTGCATCCTTGTCAGAATTTGATATTGTCATTATTTTTTATTTTAACTATTCTGATAAGTAAATAGTGATATATTTTCTTATGGTTTTAGTTTGCATTCTCCTGATGGCTAGTAATGTTGAGAACATCTTTTTCAGTGTCTATCTGTGATCTGCATACTCTTTTCAGTGAAATTTATGTTTTTATCCATTTTCTAATAAAATCTTTTTTTTTACTGTTGAGTTTTGAGAGTTATAAAATTGTTTTAGCTAGTATATTTGTTTTCCCTTTGGAAAATAATCTTGTCTATATATGCAAAAGTTTTTTTCTTGGAATTTTGCTAGGTAGTGTGTCCAACTTGTACACCAATTTGAGGAGAATCGGCACTTTTACTATGTTGAGTCTTCTGATTCATGAACCAGGTCTGGTATCTCTCTCCATTTATTTAGACCTTTGATTTCCCTCATAAGAGTTAATAGGTTTTAATATATAGTACATGCTTTTTTTGTAAGTAGTTAGTACTTATAATTATGTTGTCCATGTGGTCATTGTTAGCAAAAAGAAATACAATTAATTTTTGTACATTGATCTTGTGTCCTGTGAACTTGTTGAGTTTGCTTATTTCTAAGAGTTTTGGTAGACTCCTTGAGATTTTATAAGTAGACAATTATGTAATCTGTAAATTTATGTAAAAATCAAGTTACCAGGATAAAGTCTCCAAATGAGTTAACTGTTTACTGAGTGCATATACATGTCCCCACAGTCCATATGCTGAAGAAAGTGCAAATACCTTTCAGAGAAAAGAGCCCTTTCCCAACAATTCCTCCTGGCTCTTCAGGTTAGCAGACAGAAAAGGTCCCTTTGGAAATGACAGCCCCTCAGCTATTGTATGTTAAATATATTTTCCAGTAAATATCTTAAACAATAAAATAAAATAAAAAGTAACCCATTTCATTCTTAGCTGAGCAATTTTGCAGGGAAGGTATTTTTGCCTTATATAATAAGGACTCTTTTAATCACCACCTCACGGCAGCTGAACTGCACCTGCCTTGTCTCCTTCCAGGCATGCCCACTTAGCATGCTGATCTCTGGAGGAATTCCAGTTCTGCTCAGGAACTGCAGCAGGCTGGCAGCCAGTGGCACTTACTGAGTGTTGCCTGAATGCTGTAATGGGTAACCAAGGGAGCATGATGTTGTAACTCCTCTTTAGAAGGTGACAGTGAATAAGAAGACAAGTCCAAAATCTGGAAATGCAGCCAAAGCACACAAATCTTTACACAATAAATCAGCGGCTAGCATTAATTAGAAGAGCTAACATTTACTGAGTATCTATTATGTGCCATGCACCATTCTAAGTGCTTTCAATGTATTCACATAAGTCTTCACAACTCAGTGTGATAGGTATTCTGATGACCCCCATACTGCAGTTGTATAAAGTGAGGCACAGAGTGCTCAGGACACCTGTCTGGGGACACATGGGCAGTTAGTGAGACTACAGCACCAGTTCTGCCTGGCTGCAGAGCCACCTCTAAGCCTGGACATGCTGTCTCTTCAGTGCAAAGTCTATGGGGGTGCTATGTGTCCAGAAGGGTTATGAAGGAAAGCACTCCATTTCCTGGCATGGTGCTGAAGAGTTCTTCTGCAGTGGCCTTACCATATGCATTTGCTTGACCATGGGGGATGTAGCTGTGAGGGCTGGGGTTGAGCAAAGCAAAAATCTCAGGGCTCCTCCAGCTCAGAAAGGCAGCAACAGCCTTGCTGGCAGTGGTAGAGGTGGGAGGTGGTTTGCTACCCCTACCCACCTGGAGCTGGGAGATGAAAGAATTCTACCTGCTCTGGTTTCATGTGCTCAAGGAGCAAAAGGACTCACCACTCCACTTTCTCTGGGTTCTGCGATCCATTATTAGTTGTTCTATATTCTGATTTTGTACTGTAACTATTCATACTCCCACAATGAACACCCCACAAAGCAGGGCTCTCTTCTTTCAGCATTTGAAGGGATTTGATATTCTTGCATTCTTCCCCATGAGCAACAGGTCCTGACAGGGCATGTGGTTGGAGCAGCCGCCTGCATGCCTCAGGTGGACTGAAGCAGGCCAAGAATGAGAGGGGGAGGCATGGGAGATCTGAATCCAGTTACCTGAGAAAGGAAGATATCAACCTGGAATAATCCCTTGCCCTCTTCATGTGGGTGCATCTCTCCTCACCTCACCCAGATACTGTCTGCTTTCAGGAGCTCCAAAGGCTTGGATGTCACAGGGAAGACCCAAGCAAATGTGCAGAGCCTCCCCCAGCATGTAGCTTCACAGGACATCTGTACCTGGTGATAAGCTTGGGAGGCCTGATCTCCTCTTGTCCTGATGGCTTCCTCTGCCCACCACTCCTTTCCCTCTAGCCTGTCTCCAGATGTACTGCCATGGGATATGCCATGACCTGTAGTGTTCTTTGGGATACTGTTTTGAAGGGACCAGATTGTTCCTTGTTGTCTTCTCTAATTTTTGTTTTGGAGGCTTCTTCATGCTGCAGTACTTCCTTTTCTGGCTTGCTATATCTTTTCCTTGGTTCAACATCCAGTCATAGAGCAATCCCCCACCTATGTCCATTCCTCCTTATTCCTTTGATCACAGTCATTGCTATAGCAACTACTATAACCTTGAGTTAAATTTCTAAAAAATATAAAATACCCTCATGGTTCCCATATCACAGCCCTCTCATAATCTAACAGTCTTTTCTGAATGGGGTGGGAAGTGCCCTTGACCAAGTATTGGGAGTTTGTAAAAGACATATGGATCCATTTATTTCTCCTGTTTCTGGCTGAACATTAAAGTTGCTTATTTGCAAAACTTCCTCTGATTGCAGGTATTGAGAGGGACTAATAAGTCCTTTAGCAAAGAACCACTGAACACCGACAGTATGAGTGAAACCATGTTGGTTCCCTGACTGAACCAAGAGAATTGGGGCAGCATTTGGAAGTTCTGGGGCTTTCAAGCACTGAGTTGGGATGCTTAGGTAGTCACTCTGTCCAAGGATGGCTAAGGTGGAAGAAGAAAGCTGTCTAGAGTGGAGGGCAGGAGGGCAGTGCTGAGTTGGAGCCAATAAACTCCATGTGTCCACCATGGCCTCTGAAGAGGAGAGAGCCCTCCCAGGGATCGAGGGGTTGCGTGGGGCTGGCAGGGTGAGTCCGCACCATCACCACTGCCCTTGCACAGTCTCACCTCCAACTGCGCCTCACTTCTGGAGCAACCTGAGTGTGTCATCAAAGCCCTAGAACTGGGGAGACTCCATCAAACCACTCCCTCTCTCTCATCCCCTCCCACTGCAAACCATATCTTACAGGCAGACAATGAATATAGGACAAGTATTCAGAAAAAGGCATGGCTTTGGAGTCTCAGGACATGTCCCAACTGCACCTGCAGGTTTTCTTTTCTTGGGGCCAACGGGCACTGGCTGCGCTGCACCTGCCGCAGGCCAGCTCCTTGCCTTTCAGTCACATACCTTGTGCTGGGTGTGCAGGCCTCAGCCTGCTCCACATCCTGCTCTGCCCATGATGATATCTCCTCCACTCCACTAACTTCTCAACAGGCTCTGCAAAGCAAGGTATTGCTCTTTTATCTGCCACTTGAGTCTCTGTAACAATATGTAAAGAGAGAGAACCCCCCCCCCCTTAACTCTCCTGCTTACCTGTTTTGTTTAAAAAAAGATTTCTTGCCATAAAAACGTTGCCCCTACTCAGTTAATCTTTTCCTTTTTACATGTCTTCCTGCCCTTTTCTTTTCTGGTTCTTCTTTCCCTCCCCCTCTCCCCCCTCCCCTCTTTCCCTTTCTCCTCCTCCTCGTTTCTAAAACAACAGCAACTCTGATTTCCTACACAATGTGCACCTTGCAGGTAGGGACAGCATTCCCTTTTGCATATTAATTTTGTTGTATATAGTCTTCAGATGATGGATGTAGTGGCATGCACACAACATGTATAAATCCAAACAGGATGATTTTCAGGGTTCTTGGAAATAAAGAGGGTACACTCACTTCCTAGATAATGACTGACTGTAATTCCTAGGGCTTCTGTCTTCTTTTCTGCATTTACATGAATCAAAAGTAATATTTAGAAATTCAAAGAGGCAAGCAGTCTGTACTTATAATTTACACTATCCAATTTAAGAGTACAGCAAGTAGACAGACCAAGGTATGAATTTGGTTAGTCAGAGCTCACATAACTTGGATGCAAGTTCATGTTTACTTAATGGGATTTTAGATGTCTATGCTTCCATACAAACACCATACATCCCACTAAATTGTCTTTAATATTTCAGCACCTTAGGGCCAGCATAACAAACACATTAAGTCTTGAATGTGGTTAATCAGGACCATAGTCATTAGTCCTATGGTGCCAATTGCTTTAGAATTAGTGGTATCTTGATGGGATGAGAGAGGAATTCAAGTAACTCTGATGTGTCTCTTAAATGAGATAAACTACCATGTGTATGTCTGTGAGTTAGAGACAAGGGAGTTGTGTATGTGTGTGCATTCATATGTATTAATAGGAGAGGTCATTTCTCTTAATATTAACTCCCAAATTGTAATATTCATGAAACTTCTAGTGATGTTTATATTGCAGTTTTATTCTAGTTTTGTGAAATTCATTTCTCTACTTAAATTAGATTATTAAAGATATTTTTAGAGATATCCTTCAGCTTTCTTTGGCTAAGCAGCTTAAGCAACATCATACATTTGGTTACAAGGAAAGACCCAGAAGCCAGGGTTTTACATTTCCAGGTTTTGGTGTACTTATTTAATCATTACATATGAGCTCCTATTGACAACACAAGCATACTCCAAGACAAGGCACACTTTTCACTGTGTAATGCAAACCTACACTATTCTATGTATTTACGAGGTCTGACAATTAAGTTTGAGAACTTATTGCAACAATGTTACTTACCTTTATTGACATCAGAAGGATTATTCATTATGAATTTGTACCAACTGGACAAAGAGTTAACCAAGTTTATTATTTGGAAGTGCTGAAAAGGCTGCGTGAAAAAGTTAGATGACCTGAATTTTTTGCCAGCAATTCATGGCTCTTGCATTACCACAATGCACCTGCTCACACAGCATTGTCTGTGAGGGAGTTTTTCGCCAGTAAACAAATAACTGTATTGGAACACCCTCCCTACTCACTTGATCTGGCCTCCAATGACTTCTGCCTTTACCCGGAGATAAAGGAAATATTGAAAGGAAGAGATTTTGATGACATTCAGGACATCAAGTGTAATACGATGACGGCTCTGATGGCCATTCCAGAAAAAGAGTGCCAAAGTTGCTTTGAAGAGTGGACTAGGCACTGGCATCAGTGCATAGCTTCCCAAGGGGGGTACTTTGAAGGTGACAATAGTGATATTCAGCAGTGAGGTATGTAGCACTATTTCTAGGATGTTTGCAAACTTAATTGTCATTCATCATATATCACAGTTTATAAAGTGGTATCATAGACACTATCTCATTCAATTTTTAAAAAAAGCCCTGTGAGATGAAGATAGAGTAGGTATTATTCCCATTTTACATGAAATATCATTTGTGGAGTATTTTATAGCCTATAAATAGGGCAACCATACATTCTGCTTTGTCTGAGATTACCCCAGATTACATTGTTTTGATGTAATTATTAGCACCTTTCATTCTCAACATCATCCCAATCTGTAAATCACTTTTCACTTACAACAGACTTTCAAAGTTCATGTAGTCTGTGCAAGCAATGTGATAGCTCATGACAATAAGAGGTACTCAGAGCTACCACTTTGTTAGGGGCCTGGGTTGTAAATCCAAGGTACTGCTTTACTAGCTGTACATCCTTGGGCTAGTTACTGGGACCTAGTAGGTGCCATATAATCATTTCTTGTGTTTGATGCTTAATTACATGCCTCTTATCTTCTCCAGATGGAAGTCTTTTACTGATACTGCCTGAGATGGCCCAAAGTAACACTCCTTGTCATTTTCCATTTGGGGAGTCCAGCCCTTTTCCATCCTTCCTGAAGGACTTCTGCCATTTTACTCACAAACCAGCAGTCATCTCAGCTTCTCCTTCATCCTTCCATGGTCAGTTGACACACATCTTACTTCTCCTGCCCCCGTGCTGACCTTGGCGCCACAGAGTTTGACGCCTGGCTACCATTCATGAACATCTGGACTTTTGGCAAGGCGAGGTTTCAGCCTAATGTCCTGATTGCTATTACTAAGAAACATGGATACCTTTACTTCCAAATTGGAAACTTCCACTAAAGAAAAAAAATTCAAAATTCCAAGATGTTTTAGATGAGAAGAGTGCCCTGGAGAGAGTTGTCAATGGTCTCACTCACATACATATATTACATTAGCACTACCAGCCAGCCTTGAAGGAGAAATTTGAAGATTCTTTAGGAAGCTGGAGCTCTCAATTACTCCAAACCTCATGGGGTATAGACAACAAGAATAGATATTGCTTTACAGAAAGGTCTTTTTTATTAGAACTAGATTAAGTCTGAATCTTGGCTTTGCTCTTTACCTCTTTGGGACACTGAGGAAGTTTCACGATTTTCCTAAACTCCTATTTCCTGAATCTGTAGGATGAAAATTGTAAGTAATATTTATGTTTACCTCTTAGGATAGCTGTGAGAAATTAGATAATAAATGTAGTATTTACCATGATACCTGGAACAAAAAATGTTCATTGGATTTTTGTGTAATGTATTACAGAGACTATGGGGATTGTTTTATTCTACTTTATGATTCTACTGTATTTCTGAAGGATTAATTAGGAAGGCTTGACCAACTAGTTTTAATTAATCTTCTGAACTGCCTGGTGCTGTGGGGCTAATTTCTCCTATCAGGAGGTAGTGACTCAAGTCCTAGATGCCACTTGCAGAGATACCTCATAAATTCCTTTGCTGAAGTGCATGCCATTCTGCACCTCCAGGCTCACTGTTTCCTATCTCTCAGCTGTGATGTCCCATCAGTCCACACAAAAACTTTGGAGATGGGGACAGGAGACAGGAAGAAGCAACTCAGATTAAGGGTAGGATGGCCTGTGTTTCACCCAATTTATTCAAATGCCCTGTAAGTTGACAAGACTGTCACCCAGGGAACTCTCTGTGAGTCTGGCTGGGCTACATAATAGGGGCAGTGTGGACTGACAAGTCAGAAGGAGGTGAAAATAAACAAGAGGATGTGTGTCTTAGGGGGAACATTTTCTTGATGGATTAGGTAGGAGGTATGAGGAACACAGAAAACCCACAAATTACCAGTGATAGAACTGTGAGTAGTTAACTGCTGCCCAATGTAATGACACTCTGATAAAGACACTTCAAATGTAGAAGCATGCTTTTCACTCAGGATATTTCACTGTTAGACTTTCTTCCTTTTTTGCTCTCCCTGTGACTGAGCAAGTTTCCTTGAGATACATTTCATGAGAAGGGGATTTTGATTTACTTGGCATGTATTCAGGTGGCTTCTCCTTCAATGGTAACTGAAGCTGGAAACACTTTAAGAGAGCATCTGCTCACTCTAACAGAAAGGACAGCCACTAAACCAGAAAAGACAAATATAATACTTCTGCCTCTGTTTGAAATATTACCAATCAATCTTCACAATTTTCTAAATTGTAATGAATATATATATATATATATATATGTATATATATATACATATATATATATATACTTTTTTTTATTATGTACCTTTCATAGCCTTTCCATGTCAAATGTAATTCCTACCATTTCTTGGCAATACTTGATGAGAATTAACCATTAGTTCTGGATGACTGTGGGGGAGTTAGGAGATGATTCTGTGAGGAAATGGACACAGTTAGATAAAATGCAGTCAGGAAAAATGGGCAATCTAAGAAGCAGCTCAGAGAAAACTTTTTCAGACATGTCTGCCTTTATAGTTTCACAATATATTCTATTTTAATTCCTTTTAACTATCTCCTTTAATTAAAAATAATATAACTTTTTTGAGGGGAGAGGGAGAAGAAGGGCAGGAGAGGGACTGTCACAGTGAATCCAAACAGTGATAGGTAATGATAGAACTGTGGCATGGAGGTACAGTCCTCATTTTATATCATGAACGAGGTGAGGGCAGGGCAATTGACCTAAAATTTATTAACCCCCATGGTTTAGCACAAAGTAGGAACTTAGTGAATGTTTTGGATGATTTTCATAATGCAAGCAATCGCAGGCTTGGCTTCTTACAAGTGCAATCTTGTACCCAAAGATATTTGCAGGTTAAGAATGCAGGACTACCAGTTTTCAGTGGTAGTCTTTAAATCCTGTAGTAAAAAAAAGTACTTGATTGTTTCCCAAACAGAATCTTCCATACTGCTTGCAGGGTGATGCTAAACTCTCCCAAAGGGTCCTGGCCTGCTTTCTGCTGGTCCTCCTAGAGTGCTGGGAGGAGAAGAGGGAGCTAACACTTGGAGAAGTGAGAAGGCTCTACTCAATCCTCCAAATTATATTTGTTCATCCATAGTCCTAACCCAGCTTCCCCAAAGGCAGGTGAAGACACAGCTGAGCAACACTGGCCGTACTTAGGAGGAGGAGTCAGGGCAAGTCTGGCCGTGGAAAGCAAGGGGCTGCAGAGCTCAGGGTGAGAGGAAAGAACGCTTTTCCTTAAAGGTACTCAGTGTACTCAGATGATCCCACTATTAAGTGTTTTTTTTTTAGTGAATTTTTCAGTGTTAAAATCATTTGAGTTGCTATAGTACTGAAATTAAGAGACTCCAGAAATCCAGGTACAGTAAGTAGCAGAATGAAATGATTTGGGCAGATTATGATGAGGAACAGCCAAGGGGTATCTTCTATAATATACAGGGAAGCTCTTGAACACAGCTTATGAATTCTTATAGTCAAGTACTAACATCATCTTAAGTTTCACTAGAATTATTTATAATATTAAAAAATAGTTTTAAATAATATCAAGTAATAAAACAGGGCTAGTCACATGGAAATCAATTTTTAATCAGCCTATAATAAAAAGTTTAGGTACAGATGTATAAGTTTAGTTCTTTAAATGATAAATTAAATCATGGTCAATTATGGTCCATGATACTGGCCAAAAAAGTTAAAAGAGTGTGCACCATATGAAAAGGAATTGACATTCTCATGCACTGGGCACAGCAGGCCTTCTTGGAAGGTAATCTGGGAACATGTGCTAGAAATCTCAAAATTATGCTGGCCTCTAACCCAACATTCCTACATTTACAAACTTATCCCAAGTAAGTAACCAATGAGGCATGTGAAAAGATTTAACTACAAGGATAGTTCATTTCGGAAATTATTTATAATTGTAAAAATGTGGGACCAACCAAAATGTCAATGGCAGGAAGTGGTTTAATAAAGTATGTCATGATGAGACATGGGGCAGTCATTATCAATGAGGATGTAGACAAAAATGTAATGACCTGAGAAAATGTTCATGAGATAGTGGTACATAAAAATAAAGCAGCTTACAAAGGAGCATTTTCAAAGTGATTACCTAAAAATATATAGGTATACTCTGTGCATACATGTAGGTACACTTAAAAAGTGCCTTAAGAAAATCGGAAAGAATCCATACTAGAATATTAATAAATAATTTAATTTTATGTTTAATTTTCTAAATTTCTGAATATTCTTCAGTGAACCTCTATTACTTTGTAATCAGAAAAATACAACTAAAAATAAAAAATATTGTGTATTGCACCTACTCAAGATAGAAAAATTGTGTCTAAGTCCATCTATATAATAATCTAAAATTTTAAGAAAATACTTGGACAGTAAAATATCTTTATTTCATGGAATTGCTTATTCCATTTATTTAAGACAGTTCATTTTTTTACACAATGTACTTTATTGCTTAAGCTTAATAATGCATATGTAGTAACAAGTTATTTAATATCCAAGTAGCCTCTAAATATTTATATATTGACAGCAGAGATATCAGCTGCTTGCATGCAGTTACTAATGGGTTAGACAGTAGCTCATAGAACATAAATAGGCCCCATCTTTTTTATACTTCCATCCAATACCCACAGACACTTGCTGGACAGTGGGGGCAGAGAGAAAGGCAGGTCTGTCTTCAGGAGCTCATGGCTGGTAGAACCACAGTGTGACATGATTCCTGATAAAGGGAAGCACAAGGGGAATCCCAGGCAATGGGGGCATGCCACTGAGGTACACCCAGATATGGGGACAAAGAGTGAGCTGAAGTACAGAAACAGAGGGAGCCAGAAGAGAGGGAGCTATGCAACTGGCTGCAATGACAGGAAGGGGGAGGGCAGGGACATCTGGGATGACTCCAGAGAGAAACTAGAAACTTAAACTCAAGAAAGAACTTATAGACACAGACAATAGTTTAGTGGTTACCAGAGGGTAAGCGGGGAGAAGGGTAGTAGATGAGGGTAAATGGGGTCAAATATATGGTGATAGAAGGTGAACTGATTCTGAGAGGTGAACACACAATGTGATATATAGATGATGTATTATGAATTGTACACTTGAAACCTATGTTAATTTTACTAACCATTGTTATACATATATATATATATATTTTTAAGCTGAGCCATCTTGCCACCTGTTGGCAGCTCAGCGGCTGTTCAGCTCGGGCCAGGACTTGAACCGCTGTTGCTCAGAGTCCAAATTCTTTTTTTTTTTTTTTAAGATTTTTATTGGGGAAATTGGGGGGTGGGAACAGTGCTGGGGAATTGGGGGAAGGGGAACAGACAAGTTGCCGGCTTCTGGAGGGCCGCTCACTGCGGCTGCTGGCCGCTCACGCTGGCTGCTGGCCGCTCACGCTGGCTGCTGGCTACGTATGGTAGCCTGTGGCAACCCACTGCCACAGGGGCTGCAGCCTACGCCATCACCGGCGACTCACAGCAGCCCAGCTCCAGGTTGAGCTGTTGTTCAGCATCTTGGCTGTGGAGGGCAGTGTCACTGGCCCTCATATATGGGATCCGAACCGGGGCCCTCTGGCATCCCAAACCAGTTCTTAACCATCGCGCCACTCGGCCGGCCCTCAGAGCCCAAATTCTTGAGCGAGCTCTTAACCAACTGAGCCACTCAGCCAGCCCTACCAATATATTTTAATTAAGAAAAAAGAAACAACAACATTTTTCTCTTCCTCCACTTGCTATGAGTTTGGAATTATCTTGTGGTACTTGGTACTTTTCAATCTATTGAATTTATTGAGTGTCCATTCTGTGCAGATATATACTGCTTTGTCAGATATATAAATATGTGTGATGAGACCCCAGACCTCAGACACTTAAAATTTAGTCAGGTTGTTATGGCAAAGCCTAAAACAATATACAGATCATATTAAAATAGGTTATAAGTTTCTTTCATCTCTCTAAATCTCCATCAGTGCCTGGCAGAAAGATGTTTAAATGCTAAATGCCAGTGTTGTTTTATGTCATCTTAATTATTTACTGCTCCAAAGGAAATTCAGTAGTTTCAATGATTTTTAAATTTATGCCCAACATTTTTCTGACATGAAGAGTATTTGCCTTAACAATTCATGATTATATAACATCTCTATTAATTTCATTATTGTAAATGTTTTATGACAGTTATGTGCTTCAACAGACTGTCTAAATATAAAATATCTCTAGCAATATTAACTTGTCTTGCCAAACCCAACAACATCTAATAAGGAACTTCTTGTCTTCCATCCAATTTACTTGGTGCTTATACCAAAGTTGAATGATACATGTAAGTGAACATCATCCCTCATGCCAAACACATAATTCAACATCATCTTTCTGAGGTAAGTAGAAAAAATGCACAATACATATATATGCCTCCTTTTTTTACTCACTTGAGATAACACAGACATTTAGGTATTCAAATATCATTGAATTCATTTGGATCTTTGAATATGTGGGATTCAAATTCCATCTGGCTCTGTAAAATGAAAGTGCTCAAGTTAGTACAGACTTCTAAAAAAGGTAGAAAAAAATATTGTGTATGCTTCCATCATGTTTGAGGAGACACAAGATAACTGAGGAATAGTGGGAATAAAAAACTTGTGATTCTCATGCATTTATTTTTCACTCACAGATGGTGACAGTACTGACTATATTCCAAGCAGAATGCTTGGTATGGGGCCACAAATATGAGCAAGATTACATGACCTAGCTCTTCAGGAGCCACCAGCCTAGTGGCAGAGACTAGCCAGAAACTACTGAGCTTAATTTACTGCAGTGAGGCCTGCAATAAAGTAAGCACACAGTGGACCTGGGAGGCCAGGAGGACTAATTATGTCACAGCCAGGCTGTGGCAGGTAGCACAGATGCTTCCTGGAGCAGGAGAAATTAGACAGAGAGCTGGGGTGGGGAAGGAATGTAGTCCAGTAACACAAGAACCCAAAAGCTGAACACTTGGGATTTATTAATGAGGTAGGTGTGGTGACTTTGGCAAGAACAGTTTTAGGAGTGGACAGGAAGAAGCAATGGTAGTATAGGTCACACATATGGACAATTCTTTCAAGACACTTGTCTGAAAAAGAAAGCCATGGGATGAAATAGAAGGACGCATGGAATTAAGATAAGTTCTCCCCATTTCTTTCTTTCCTTCCTCCCTCTCTCCCTTTTTCCTTTTTTTCTTTCTCCCTTTCTTCCTCTCTCCTTTTTTTCTAAAGATGGGATTGATTTATACCTGTTTAAATCCTGGTGAGGTTTTAATAGTGAGGGAAGAGGTTGAAGATATAGGGTAAAGAGAAAGATGAATGATGAAGTAGTCCTTGAGGAGATGGAAGGAGACAAATCCAGAACCCTCCATCAGGCACTTCTGAGATCCATCCATCCATCCATCCAACCACCCATTCACTAAGCATTTACTAGGTAACTATCATGTGCTACACACAGTATATGGGGGAATATAGTGGAAAAAAGACCAATTTCCCACCCAGGGAGCTTATACCTACATGTTGAAACAGACAATAAGTAAATGAGTAAATGTATTCTATATAATGATAAGAACCACGAAGAAAAAAGAAGTAAGGTTAGGGGATTGAGGGGAAAGAGTAGTTCAGATGACCAGTAGCACTTGAGCAGAATGAGGAAATGGAATTTGGGCAGAGACTGAATGAAATGAGAGCCTGAGGCATGTGAAGGTATGGGGAAAGGATGTTTTACACAAGAGACTAGAGTAAGTGAAAAGGCAACTAAGGAGGAAAGTGAGGCAGCTGTGGTAACTCCAGGGGCAAGAGAGATTAGGAGACAGTAGGAGAGAACCCATTTGGGAGTTTCCAGCAAGGGAGGGGCATGATGGCATTTATATTTTTAAATATACTATATATTGCAAAGACTAGTCAGTAGGGGGACAACAGTGAAAGCAAGAAAGCTAATAATCTTGGCTAGGTGACAGATGATGGCAGTGTGATTTAGGTTGGTGGTCAGCAGATGTGTAGAAAAGTTATACTCAAGAATATATTTTGAAGAAGCAGTTAATGGTGCCATAACAGAAAAAATTAAGGATGAATCCTAGGTTTTTGACTAAACAAGTGAATGTATGGGGGTGTCATTAATTGAGATAGTGAAGACTGGAGGAGAAGTAAATTTGAGGGAAAACTAAGAATTTATTGAGATTATCCATTAGACATGTTGAGTAGGCAGCTGGAGATAAAGACTAGAGATTGAGTGGAAGTATATGGCAATAGTTATATATCACATCATTTCACCTCCTTAAAATCTTCCAATGAATCCTAGTGTCCTTCAAGACAAAAATCGAAGCTCCAAACTCTATTGGACTCAGCCCTTCTATGCATCTCCAGCTTCATCATCAGTCTCATACCACACCAAATGCTCTTCTAATACAGATTCATTTCTCTTCATCTCCCCCCT
>NW_017731693.1:316729-361894 GCF_001890085.2 Hipposideros armiger
CTCTCTCTCTCTCTCTCTCTCTCTCTCTCTCTCTCTCATTCCCTTTGCTTAGATCACTCTTCCCATATTGACCTGACTATTGTGTTCTTAAAAACACAGGTAAGCCCTCCATGCCCCACCAGCCATTCAGCAGTCATTCCATACAGCTAGTTTAGATACCCTCTTTGTGACTACCACAATACTCTATGCACATATCTATGGACTTTAACACCAGGATACCCATGGTACTCCATATGATGCATGAACTTGGACAAATTGCCTAAGCTCTCCCAAGCCTCATTTCATCATCTATAAAATATGGGTAATAATACTATTGGGTTGTCGGAAAATCCATGACATATTTTTTTCTGTTTTTCCTTGCAAAAATGTGTCATGACTTTCCCAACAACCCAATACCTACTTCATAGGGTTGTTAGGGGGATTAAATAAGATGATGTGGGGCATAGTGCTTATGACATTGCTTGGTATAGATGAAGCACTGTACAAGTCATTAACTATTATTATAATAATACTTATCACACTGCTCAGTATTTATTTTAATGTTGGTTTTTCCCAGGAAAATGTAAGCCTTTGAGTGCTTCCACTGAGCCTTTCATCTGTCCTCTGGCACACATTAAGTTTCAGTAATTGTTTCTTACATCAATGAATGAGTTAATAAATGAAAAAAAACAGCATTGACTACAATAGTACTATAAAATAAACCATCAGGTTCTTCTACAGTGGGCTTTCTCTACTTAGAAGCTATTCTCTTTGGGTGAATGTGATTCATCTGATCCATCACTCACTGAACCAAGAAGTCCTGGATTGTTGATCCTACATTATATTTTGGTCAGTGTTCAGTGAAAGTAATATCTTTCATTACCTTTGGATCAGGTAGGCATGGTCCAAAAGCTTCCAGTAAAAGAGTCTCTTCTCTTACAGATCGTTCATAGTCTGAGAAGGAGAGCTTCCCATCATGATCATGATCCTAGGGGTGACCAGCCATGTGTCAGACAACTTGTAAGATACTTATCACAAACACAACTGTCTTTTCATGGTCAAGTGTTAATAAAAGAAAAATATTAGAAAAATAAGAGACTAAATAATGAAGTTTAAAAATGATAATATTATAATAAAAGAACACAATTCGGGGGACTGGAGGGGTCCAAGATGGCAGATTAGGTAAATACTATGCCTACTGCATCCCAGGATCACATGAAAATTACACATAAACTATAGAACAATCAACCTCAAGAATCATCTGAAGACTAGCTGAACAGAACCTCTATTACTAAGGATATAAAAAAGAAACCACATCGAGACCAGAACGAGGGGCAGAGATGTGAAATGGGCTGACCCCTAACCCACAGATAGTAGTTGAACATTGGGAGGAACACTGGGAGGAACACTTTGGTGACTGAGGTCCCCCCTGAAGAGGGAGGGGTCCCAGCCCCACATAAGGCTCCCCAGCCTAGGAGTCCTGTGCCGGGAAGAGGAGTTCCCATAACATCTGGCAGTGAAAATCAGTGTGGAGTCTGTTTGTGAGACAGACGGTGGCTGGAAACCGAGACACCCTGTTAAAGAGCCTGCACACAGAATCACTTGCTTACAAACACTCACCCAGTCTCTCATGGAGAGGTGGTGACTGGAGAGACACCAGAGACATATGGAGAAAGAAAGTGGTGTGGCCTAGAGGCTAGGGCTGGAGGGACAGGAGCCATTATCCCTGTGTGGAGCCTCAATCACATATAGCCTACAGGAGGGCGCCATCTTCTCTATGTTGAGCTCTCCCCCAAAGGGCCTAATCTGAGATTGCATTGGTCTGGTAAAATCTGCCTGTGTACCACTTTAGTGACGCCCTGGATCCCCACCCCACACAGCTAGTACTGCATCACCTGGGACGCGCTTGACTACTGAGTGGCTCTGCCTGCCCTGCAAACTGTATAAGATTTTTACAGCAGTGGATGGTCATGGCAGCCCAAGGAACTTTTGGTGTTGGTCAGTAACCTAAAACCTGTACTGCAGCCTCAACTGGGGAGCTCACAGGGATCTGTGAGCCACTGCTCTCTGCCATGTTCTCAGGGCATTTTTTGCAAAGTGGTCATGGACCTGGCACTGGTGCATAAACCAAAACTTTCATAACTTTGTAAAAATTACCACCCACACCCCTTAGGCTCCATGGAACTGTGTCATGCCCTGTCCCACCCATCTAGTGCCAGGGGCACTTCCATGCCTGTGTAGCTGGCCCCACCCCGCAAGTTGCAGAAGACTTTTATAGCAGTGGGTGGCCCACAGCAGCCCATGGTACTTTTGGCATTGGACAGTGACCCAAAACCTGTGCTGCAGCCTCTCTTGGGAAGCTTTCAGGGATTTGTGAGCTTGAGGTGAATGGTGGCTGACTCCAGTGTTCTCAGGGCACATTATAGAGCGGGCATAGGCCAGGCACTGGCACAAGAACTGAATCTGCATTAACTTTGTAAAAACCACCAACCACGTCTTATGACTCCTGGATTCCTGCTTCACACAGCTACTTCTGCATTGCTGAGGGCACTCTAAACAACTGGTCAACCAGCCAGGTTAACACAACTAAGGAAGCTCTTTAAAATACTGAGGCTTACAGGCAGTCAGAAGGTGACAATAGGTCTAGGGGACCATGCACCTTTTACTAAGCTGCCTCAGGACCAATACTGGTGGCAGACAGCCTTGGTTCACAGTGAGACCACCCCCACATACTCTATGTCCAGAATAGGCAGCAGCCAACCACATATAGGTTTGTGGCTCCTACCAGGTAGCCATGGGCCAGTCACAAGCAAGGCTGAAATTGGCCTTCACAAGAACCCCTCCCAGAAACAATACACCTAGAGGCCAGCTTCAGACCACACCAGGCCTCTACCCAAAAGGGTGGTCTCAAGAGTCACAAGAGCCCACAGGGGCGAATCATCCTCTGAAGGGTCAGCCCTCCACAGGAGCTCATACACTGTGGTCATAGTCAATCCTCATAGTCAGTCAGCCTGGGAGTCAATCCCACCTACTGATATGTGAAAAGCAATCAAGGCTTAACTACAACAGGAGAGGACCCTTAAAGGACACTCCTGGAACACATGTGCAGGAGATCAGGGAGACTGTGCCACTGGACCACATAGCACAGATACTACATAGGCCACCCAGCAAAGACTGAGAGACATAGGATCTTTCTAATATAGAAGCATACACAGAGAGGCAGCCAGAATGAGGAAACAAAGAAACACATCACAAATAAAACAAAAGGAAAAAACTCCAGAAATAGAATGATATGAAATGGAGGCAATCAACCTACCAGAGATAGAGTTTAAAATACTGGTTGTAAGAATGCTTAAGGAACTTAGTAAGAATTTCAACAAGGAGATAATAAGCATAAAGAAGAACACAGACCACAAAAAAGAACCAGTCAGAAATAAAGAACACAATAATGGAAATGAAGAATACAGTAGAAGGAATCAATGGCAGATTACAGGAAGCAGAGGATCGAATCAGTGATTTAGAAGACAAGGTAGCAGAAAACAGCATATCAGAGAAACAAAAAGAAAAAAAAGAATAAAAATAATGAAGATAGTGTAAGGAACTTGTGGGACAACATGAAGCATAAAAACATTTGCATCATTGGAGCACCAGAAGGAGAAGAGAGGGAGCAAGGGATCAAGAACCTATTTGAAGAAATAATGACTGAAAAATTCCATAACCTGGTGAAGGAAATAGACATACAGGACCAGGAAATGCAGAGTTCCAAATAAAATGAAAGCAAACAGGCCCACACCAAGACACATCATAAATAAAATGGCAAAGGTTAAAGACAGCAAGGGAATCCCAAAAACAGCAAGGGAAAGGCAACTAGTTCATTACAAGGGAGCTCCCATAAGAATATCAGGGGATTTCTCAACAGAAACTTTTCAGGCCAGAATGGAATGGCAGGAAGTATTCAATGCAATGAAATAGGGCCTACAACCAAGACTACTCTACCCAGCTATCATTTAAAATTAAAAAATAGATAAAGAGCTTTCCAGACAAGTAAAAGCTAGAGGAATTCATTATCACCAAGCCAGTATTACAAGAAAGGTTAAAAGGACTCCTTTAAGCAGCAAAAAGGAGAAAACAAATGAAGATAAAAAATATGAATAATAAAATGGCAATGGCTATGCACCTATCAATAATTACTTTAAATGTAAATGTATTAAATGCTCCAAAAGAAAGATATAGGGTAACTGAATGGATACAAAAACAAGACCCATGCATGCTCTGTCTACAAGAGACCAACCTCAGATCAAAAGACACATACAGTCCCTAAAAAAACATGAGTCCATCTGGCTCCCTAAAAAGTATTTACAACATTATTGATTATATTCCCCAAACTGTCTTTTCTATCCCTGAGGCAATATTGTAGTTACCAATTTATGTTGTCTCATCCCTTCCCCTTCTCCCTCATCCCCAGCCCCGTCCCATCTAGCATTCATCAATTTTTCCTCTGTGTCTCTGAGACTGTCAACATTGGTCGTTTATTCAGTTCTTTAGATTCCACATATAAATGAGACCATATGGTATTTATTTTTCTCTGACTGACTTATTTCACTTAGCATAATGTTCGCTAGGCCCATCCATATCATTGCAAGTGGTATGATTTCATTCTTCTTTATAGCTGAGTAATACTCCATTGTGTAAATGTACCACAGTTTCTTAATCACCTCATGAGGCCTGACCACTGCACTGTACATCTGAATCTGCCATTGAATAATATATGTCAACTATAATTTAATACATATATAGTCATGGGATGTGGAGTATAGTGTGGGAATGGACTCAATGGAATTGTAATAGATATGTATGATATCGGGAGTGGGGGGGCAGTGAATGGGGGGAGGGTGGTTGTCACTTTGTGAGGGGTGAAGAGGATAAATATTGCATTGTTTTGTACACCTGAAACTAATAATAATAAAAAAAGACACACACTGAAAGTATAGGGATGGAAAAAGATATTTCATGCAAATGGAAATGAGAAAAAAGCTGGGATAGCAAAACATTTATCAGAGAAAATGGACTTTAAAATGAAGATTATAATAAGAGACAAAGAAGGACATTACATAATAATAAAAGGATCGATCCAACAAGAGGACATCACCCTTGTAAACATTTATGCACCCACCATAGGCGCATCTAAATATACAAAGCAACTACTGACTGACATACAGACAGAGATCAATGGTAACACAATCATAATAAGCGATTTTAACTCCTCACTGACACCAATGGAAAGATCTTCCAGACAGAAAATCAACACAGAAAGAGCGGCCTTAAAGGACACACTAGACTAGATGGATTTAATTAATACTTTTAGAGCATGTCACCCCAAAGCAGCAAACTATACATTCTGTTCAAGTATACATGGAATATTTTGCAAGATAGACTACATGTTAGTCCACAAAACAATTCTCAATAAATTTAAGAAGACTTAAACCATATCAAGCATCTTCTCTTACCACAATAGTAAGAAACTAGAAATCAACAGAACAATAACAAAAAATGAGAAACACACAATTACATGGAGGCTAAATAACATGCTATTAAATAATGAATGTGTCAATAATGAGATCAAGAAATCAAAAGCTTCCTTGAAACAAATGAAAATCAAAGCACACCTACCCAAAATCTATTGGACACAGTGAAAGGAGTCCTAAGAGGGAAATTCATAGCAACGAGACCTAAATATAGAAAGAAGAAAAATCTCAAATAAAAAAATCTAACTTTACACCTAAGGCAACAGGTAAAATAACAGTAAACAAAGCCCAAAGTGAGTATAAGGAAGGAATTAATAAAGATCAGAGCAGAAATAAACAAAATAGAAACTAAAAAAGCAATACAAAAAAATCAATGAAACCAAGAGCTGGTTTTTTGAAAAGGTAAACAAAATTCATATCGGATTCATCAAGAAAAAAAAGGGAGAGGACAGAAATAAATACAATCAGAAATGAAAGAGAAGTGACAACAGACACCACAGAATTACAAAAAAAATTTGAGAAAAAAATTTTTTTTCAAACCATGGGCAACTATACTTCAACAAATTGGACAATCTAGAAGAAATGGATATATTCTTACAAGCATACAATCTTCCAAGGCTAAACCCAGAAAAAAACAGGAAGTCTGAACAGACTGATTACTACCAACAAAATTGAATCAGTAGTCAACAATCTCCCAATAAACAAAAGTCCTAGACCAGATGGCTTCACAGGTGAATTTTACCAAATGTTCAAAAAAGAATTAACACCTATTCTCCTCAAACTATTCCAAAAAATCCAAGAGGAGGGAAGCATCTCATAATAATTTTAAAAGGTAACCACTACCCTGAGTCCAAAACCAGACAAAGATATTACAAAAAAAGGAAACTAAAGGCCAAAGTCCCTGATAAACACAGATGCAAAAATCCTCAACAAAATATTAGCAAACCAAATTCAGCAATATATTAAAAATATCATATACCACAATCAATTGGGATTTATTCCTGTTATGCAAGGTTGGTTCAATATCTGTAAATCAATTAACATATACATCACATAAGCAAAATGAAAAATAAAAATCAAATGGTCATATCAATAGATGCAGAAAAAGCATCTAATTCCCACATCAATTTATGATAAAAACTCTCAGCAAAGAGGGAATAGAGGGAACATAGCTCAATGTAATAAAGGCTATATATGACAAACCCACAGCTAATATTATACTCAAAGGGGAAAAACTAAAAAGCATTCCTCTTAACATCATGAACAACACAAGGATGCCCATGTTCACCACTTTTATTCAACATGGTGCTAGAAGTTCTAGCCACAGCAATCAGACAGGAAAAATAAAATAAAATAAAAGGCATCCAAATAGGAAAAAAAGAAGTAGAATTGTCATTGTTTGTAGATGACATGTTACTATATATAAAGAACCCCAAAGATTCCACCAAAAACAATTAGAACTAATGAATGATTTTAGTAAAGTAGCAGGATACAAAACTAATATTCAGGAATTGGTTGCATTTTTATACACCAATAACAAACTATCAGAAAGGGGAATTAAGAAAGCAATCCCATTTACAATTGCATCAAAAAACATAAAATATTTAGGAATAAATTTAACCAAGGAAGTAAAAGACCTGTACTCAGAAAATTATAAGACATTGAAGAGAAAAATTAAAGAAGATACAAATAAATGAAAACATATACCATACTCATGAATATAAAGAACTGATATAGTTAAAATGTCTATACTACAGAAAGCAATATATAGATTCAATGCAATCCCTATCAAATTACAAATGGCATTTTTCACAGAACTAGAACAAATAATCCTAAAATTTACATGGAACTATAAAAAAACCCAAATGACCATGGAGAACTTGAGAACGTAAAACAAAGCTGGGGGGTATCATGCTACCTGATATATTATACTACAAGGCCACAGTAATCAAAAGAAAATATTATTGGCATAAAGACAGACACACAGATTAATGGAATAGAATAGAAAGCCCAGAAATAAATCCATGCCTATATGGTCAGTTAATCTATGACAAAGGAAGCAAGAATTTACACTGGGGTAAAGACAGTCTGGTCAATAATGGTGCTGGGAAAACTCGACAGTTACATGCAAAAAAATGAAACTGGACCATCTTTTTAAGCCATATACAAGAATAAACTCAAAATGGATTAGAGACTTAAATGTAAGGCCTGAAACCATAAAACTCCTAGAAGAAAATATAGGAAGTAAACTCTCAGACATTACCATTATTAATATTTTTACCTACATATCTCCTCAGGCAAAGGAAACAAAAGAAAAAATAAATAAATAGGACTACATCAAACTAAAAAGTTTTTGCACCAAAAAGGAAAACATCAACAAAAGGGAAAGACATCCTACTGAATGGGAGAAGATATTTGCCAATGATACATCTGATACAAGGTTAATATCCAAAATTTATTTTAAAAACTCATACAACTCAACCCCAAAAGTAACAAACAATGTAATTAAAAAATGGGCAGAGGATTTGAGTAGACATTTCTCCACAGAGGACATACAGATGGCCAACAGACATACAAAAAGATGCTCAATGTCTCTAATCATCAGAGAAATACAAATAAAAACCACAATGAGATATCACTTCACTCCTGTCAGAATAGCTATCATTAATAAGTCAACAAACAAGTGTTGGTGAAGATGTGGAGAAGTGAACCCTTATGCACTGTTGGTAGGACTACAAATTGGTACAGCTACTATGGAAAATAGTGGGGAGGTTCATAAAACAATTGAAGATAGAACTACCTTATGGCCCAGCAATTCCACTCTTGGGTATTTATCCAAAGAAATGTAAAACACTAATTCAAAAACATATGTGCACCCCCAAGTTTACTGCACCACTGATCACAATAGCCAAGATATGAAAACAACTGAAATACCCATCAACAGAGGACTGGATCAAGAAATTGTAGTACATATATATAATGGAGTATTACTCTGCCATGAAAAATAATGAGATCTTACCATTTGCAACAACATGGATGGACCCAGAAGATATTATGCTAAGTGAAGTAAGTTACACTGAGAAATACAGGTACCATATGATCTCACTTATATTCTAAAGTGAGAATCTAAAGAACAGAACAAATGAACACACAAAACCAGAAATAGACTCAAAGATACAGAGAACAAATTGATGGTTGCTAGATGGGAGGGGCATTAGGGGGATGGGTGAAAAAGGTGAAGGGATTAGGAAGTACAAATTGATAGTTAAAAAATAGTCACAGGGATATGAAATACAGTATGGGGAACATAGTCAATAATGTAAAAACTATGTGCAGTGTCAAATGGATACAAGATTTATTGGGGAAATAAATATAATTTATATATATATATATATATATATATATATATATATATAAAATGAATGCTTAACCACTGTGCTGTTCAACTGGAAATATAAAATAATATTAAATGTTATATGTCATACAAAATATTAAATTATATATAAAAAATATATATGTATATATACATACACACACACAAGGTCTCACAATTAAGTTTGCAAACTTGTTGCAATGATGTTGCTAAACTTTTCTGATATAAGAGGGATTATTCATTATGAATTGGTACCAACTGGACAAACAGTTAACCAAGTTTACTATTTGGAAGTGCTGAAAAGGCCGCATGAATAATTAGAAGAAAACGACCTGAAATTTTCGCCAACAATTCATGGCTCTTGCATCACGACAACACACCAACTTACACAGCGCTGTCTGTGAGGGACAGACAAATAACTGTATTGGAACGCCCTCCCTACTCACCTGATCTAGCCCCCTGTGACTTCTTTCTTTACCTAAAGATAAAGGAAATATTGAATAGAAGACATTTTGCTGACATTCAGGACATCAAGGGTATACAACGACAGCTCTGATGGTCATTCCAGAAAGAGTTCCAAAATTGCTTTGAAGAGTGGACTAGGTGCTGGCATCAGTGCATAGCTTCCCAAGGGGAGTACTTTGAAGGAGACCGTAGTGATATTCAGCAATGAGGTATGTAGCACTTTTTCTAGGATGAGTTAGTGAATGTAACGATCAGACCTCATACACACACACACACACACACACACACACACACACATATACACACATATCCGGTATATACACACACACACACACACTCTCACGGGAGGTAAGTACAACATAGGGAATATAGTCAATGGTATTGTAATAGCTGTGTACGTTGTCAGATGGGTAGGAGTCTTGTTGGGGTTATCACTTTGTGAGGGGTGTAAATGTCTAATCCCTATGTTGTTTTGTACACCTGAAACTAATAAAAAAAGCACAATTCAAGTGTTTGATTCACCAAGCAGAAAAGTGATAGCTACTATAATTTGGATTCTTATTTCTATCCCACGTCTGGCCTGTAAATTTTAATATAAAACTCTAAATTACCCATATTTACCATTTTCTTAAGTGTTATCTCAACCAAAGCTTTAATTCCTGCATCAGGGTCTTCTTCAGATGGCTGTTTGAGAAGGCTGTTCTTCAACATGTGGAACATTTCCTCCTTTGAAATGAATCCATCACCATTCAAATCAAAAACTTCAAAGCAATCTTTTAAAAAAATAGCCAATTATGAATTTGATACTATTGTTAAGGTAACATTTGTTCTGACAAAGTTTTCAAGGCCAAGGTCTATATTGTTGATGCTCTTATGAATCCTGCAGGCTTTTGTACAATCTAATTTCCATAATAAATGCTTAATGTACACTTGTTGAATATATTCAACAACCCTTAGAAAAAGTTTCATTACATTCAGCAATGGAAAAGCATGCCAAGAAATAATAACTTAAAACATTTTCATCTTGAAACTTGGTAAACTGATTGAAATATGACTCTTAAACAGAGTTCATCAGAAATAAGAATTAAGAATCTAAACACTTGAATCAATGTTCTCTACTTTTATGTTTATAATTCAAGTAATGAAATAAGTAAATTACTTGATACCTTAATACATAAATTCATATGTACATAATTAGCATGTGTCGTATATGACTATGTAGTCTTTTTTGGCATGAATTACTCTTTAAAATCTCTTGAATTCCGTTTTCATTAATGATTTCAACCCTTATCATTGACCTGAATTTGCTCCATAGAAGAGGTTAATGGGGATTCAAACCAACCAACCAACAGACAACCTACTTGAATGGCTGGGTTTGAGGACATTGATTTAGATTCCTTAGATATGTTTATTATAATGTACAAACTGATAGGATAACCTTAAATCTTACATTTCATTTTTTCTTCCAAAGTTCCTCGAAGGAACAGGGATAACCCATAAATCCATTCTGATACATTTACACAGCCGTCATTATCTTTATCAAAACCTCGGAATACTAAAAAGAGAGAGAGAAGTAAATTATAACACGTGTTGCATTTTTATTCTCAGTAATGTATCTACATTGGTACTACTCGCTTTTAAAATTTCAACAAAACTTCAGGATCATATCATCCAACATTCTCATTTGACAAAAGAGTAAACTAAGACATCATAACATTGGAAAAGTCTTTTCTTTAAACTTTTATATTTTCCCTTCATATACTGTGGGAACAGAAAATTCTGATTATCTAAACATATTGCTCAATACTTACTAACATGTAAATATATTGGTATATTAAATACATTGATATATTAACATGAAATATATAATTTTATATATTTTTTAAGTTAAAGTTTATTGGGGTGACAATGGTTAGTAAAGTTACATAGGTTTCAGATGTACAGTTCTGTAATACATCATCTCTATATCACACTGTGTATTCACTACCCAGAGTCAGTTCTCCTTCCATCACCATATATTTGATGCTGTTTACCCTTATCTACCATGCCCCACCCCCTTACCCTCTGGTAACCACTAAACTATTGTCTGTGTCTATGAGTTTTTGTTTCTTCACCTGTTTGTCTTTTTCCTTTGTTGTTTTCTGTTTTATATTCCACATGTCAGTGAAATCATTTGGTTCACGACTTTTTCTGTCTGATTTATTTCAATTAGCATAATGATCTCAAAATCCATCCATGTTGTCGTAAATGGCACTATTTTATCTTTTTTTATGGCAGAAAAGTATTCCATTGTGTGTGTGTGTGTGTGTGTGTGTGTATACATTTATATATATATCTCACATCTTCTTTATCCAATCATCTATCAAAGGACACTTTGGTTGTTTCTATGTGTCAGCTAACATAAATAAAGCTGCAATGAACATCGGCTATATGTGCTCCAATGTTAATTTTATATTTTTGTTATTCAAGAAAAGTAATGTTATTAAGTGATAGAACTATATCTTAATTTTATTGATATACTTCTGAAGTTGTAAGGAAACTTAAATGCCCTTTTAAAACTATTCTTTTCATTATTACATTTACTAAGTAAAAATAGAAATATTTTGGGTTTTCTGATATAATTAAGGGAAACCTAATTATCCAAGCTGACTTTATCCTCTTCTTAAATACACAAAATAGAGTGGATACTATCTCTTTTCTCTATGATCCTTCCCTTAAATATAAAAATTAAAATTTTATATTCAAGTGAAATTGGGAATACAGAACATTAAGCTTCTTACCAGGAGTAGTTCCAAACTCCAAATTTTTTTTTTCATTTATGGCTGGATTTGGCCCATTTGAATATTGTATGTCTTCTTACCTCTGTCCATAATCATGTCATCTGTCATTCCAAATGTCACATGCAATATGTTTCGAAATGCATTACGATCCAGTCCAATGACCACACTTTGCCGCTCTGTTACATCTCCCACCAAGTTATAAAAAAGATGTATAAGACATTTCACTTCCAATGTATTAACTGTGAAAAAATGAAATCAAGATATAACAAAAATGTGTTTTAGTCTTTAATTTCTAAGATATTATGTTAATGAGTTAATAGACAAACAGTATCAAAGGCATCAAATAGGTAATTGTCAACAGAAAACTATCTTGTTTTGAGATTGATGACCCTTAAGTTCATAGAGGATGGCTACAACAGAGTATTCTCCACTAAAATGGGAGAAAAACGTACTCCCTTAAATATTAAGCAGATGCAAGTTCAGTCATGCTTAGGAAAAAGGATGACAATATTAACTGAACAATGATAATGGAGTCAAATCCTAAACTTTACAAGGCAATAGAGTGTGATTCAAAGTAAGAATGGTACAGTTTAAGAATGGTAAGTTTTCCCCCAGCATTTTGATTGTAGGCATTCATGAGATTTATGACTTAACTTTTCCCTGGGAATAGATACCATGCTCCTGAAAGCCAGGCAATACTTTTCATTTCACATTAGCCTTAGTGAACCCATAGCCAGATTTTGGAAATCAGAGTCATATATGTTCCAATAATAAGCATTTAAGGATATTCTAGCACCCATTGTGGTTCCTGTTGTGGATGATATGAAAATTTATATGTAACTATTCAGTAGTACTTCAGAGGAAGAACATATTTATTGAAAGAGTATAGACACACATGCACATTTGCTCACACACATAATTGCATGAAGGTTGGTGTTTACAAACACTGAGCTAATTATATGTTTTCTAATTCCCAATTGAGGTATGAAGTAGAAGGGTTATTGCTTAGCATTAAGAGCATTAAGGTGAGTTTAAATATGAATTATAGGTGGACGATGGGGATGATTTTATTTCACAAAAAGACAAAATTATGGTTGAATGCTTTTTTTAAAACAAGGACAGAACCTATGTGCATGTAAATGAAGACAGAACATAAGAATGGAGAAATCACATCTAATCCTTCAGGGCAGAACAGGCTTGCGTGTGATTTCTTGTTTGAGGTACCACAATGTAAGACGAACATTGAATACTCTGGGAAGTAAATGATTCAGTAAATAAATTGATTAAATACTAGACAAGAATATAATGACTATAATTTTTAAAAGAGCTGTTAGTTGCTGTGGAAAATTATATATCAGTTCCTCAAAAAATTAAACACAGAAATACTATGTAATCCAGGGATTCCACTTCCGGTTATATGCCCAAAAGTATTGAAAGTGGGGGCTCAGATACTTGTACACCAGTGTTCATAGCAGCATTGTTCACAGTAGCCAAAAGGTGGAGCAACCCAAGTGTCCATTGAAGGATGAATGGATAAAGAAAATTTGGTATATACATACAATGAATAGTATTCAGCCTTAAAAAGGAAGGACATTTTGATACATGCTACAACATGGATGAACCTTAAAAACATTATGGTGAATAAAATAAGCCAGAAAAAAGGACAAATATTGCATGATTTCACTTATATGATGTACCTAGAATGGTGAAATTCATAGAGACAGGAAGTAGAATTGTGGTTGCCAGGGGTTGGTGGAAGAGGAAAATGGAGAGTTATATTTTAATGGGTACAGAGTTTCAGTTGGAAGAGATGAAAAGTCCTGGAAACTGATGGTGGTAACAGTTATGCAACAATGTAAATGTGCTTAATGCCACAGAACTATACATTTAAAATGGTTAAAATAGTATATTTTATGTTATATGTATTTAACCACAATTTTTAAAAGTTCTAAAAGTAAAAAGAGCTGGGGAAGAAAAGACTGCATGAAGGATGATGCACCCTACTCATATACATGAAATGCTAGCAAAGGGGATGTTGAACAGCCGTTTTCCATCTTGGATGAAATGAAAATTAAAAAAATATTAGCTTAATTATCCAAAGGATCCAAGGTTAGCCATAAGAAAATTTTCTTGCTGAAATGTTTCTCAAATTCTAGAATACAATACTAAATGAAATTAAGGGAAATTCAAGAATGGCTTTTCATCTTTTTGGATTGGTTTCAGTTTGTTCTTTAGGTGATATCTGTAGAATGGTAGATTAACTAGATAATCACATAAGATACTTTCTTCTTCTCTGATTCTATAAAATTTATTTATTCCATCCAGGTGGGATTGTGATCTGGCAACTAAAAGGAAATATGACTTTAGGGGAAAGGTCCTCTGTTTAAAGAAATTTAAAATTATTATAATGTCCATAACTTTTCTATTCTATTTTTATAGAATTTAACCAGTAATCATTAAAGTTTTGAAGGCTCACTTTTAAAGTTTTATGTAAGTACGAAAAGCATAAGAGTTGACTGATTTTCCTGCCATATTTTCACTTATCTTTTAATACACTCACCTTGATTGTCCACAGAATGCCTGTTTGCAATATATTCCAAACTTACTGAACAGGGACTAAATTAAATTCAGCATTGTATATAGCAGTTATTGCACTGTTTATTCAAAACGTTTACTAGATATTTTAACAAGGTCTGGTCTTTTCCCAGAAATGGAAGTATTTTAAGAAAAACAACAATGGAACAAACCTCTCATCAGATTATAATAACAATAATGCCTATCATCAGATTATAATAACAATAATGCCTTAAATTATAGGATGCCTTTTTTTCCCCTCAAAGTTTAAGATTCTTATACACACGATAACTTACATTTACAGCACCACTCCATTAGGAGAGCATTTTTTTTTACCACTCATTGCATTAGATACTAAATATGATTAAAAGGCACTAGATCCTGTTATCTCTAGAACTACATTAAAACATCTGTTCCTCCTTCTTTGCACAATGGAGATGTTTCTCCTATTTCAAGTGGCCAGTAGTTTTGCAATCAGCACACAATTTATAAGCTTGCTTATCTGACAATATCTTCCTCATATAAACCACATCTTTAGCTTCCCAGCCCAGGTACAGTTTTGGTTTTCAGTGTGAATAGTATTCTAAAGTTACCTATAAAATTCTAGAACCACATTTTAGAATGTGCGATTGGAGCAGATATCTTTAATAAGTGCTCATCTTGTCACCTGCAAAGTCTCCTTTACCTTGCAACCCCACCAGCAACTGGAAAGTAAAAGTCTACAGTTAGGAACAGATTCTTTACCACGTGTTTAGCTTCGGGGAGCTCTTTGGTTTCCAAACTAGTCTCCTTGCTCTGATATAGGTTTCTTTCCTAAAGATGTTCAGATGTTGATAACCATTTCCCCTGTGTATTCCTTGGTAGGTCTCCAGAACTTGTACTCTGCCAGTTTATTTGCTCTAGAGAGCAAGAAAGCAGCTGTATGTTGGTTGTGCTACTTTTCTTGAGTCCGTGGTTTTTAGTACTTACTTTACATCTGTGTCTAGGGCTAAAACCACATGTGTCTCCTGGGTACATAAATCACGTTTCTATAATGTAAAGGTAAATTAAGAAGCGAGCTTGATAAGCAAGTAAATGTATTTGTGGAAGTGTACTACTAGATACCTGGTCACCTGCATATGGGTCCTTAAGATCATTGGCAGGTGTGGGTGTCCGCCCCAAGGAGCTAACACCTGGGTATTTCTTCCCAGACTTCCCTTTAGAGGTGGCTGTGGAGGGGGCTCCACTGGCAGTAAAGCTTGGAGGCGGGAGGCAGGTTGAGCAACGGACATTGTCACCGGGTAGGACACCAGAGGCCTGGGCCAGGAGCCTCCGCTCATCCCGCACGTGATTCTTACTTACAATGCTTGCAGTTTTTAGCTAATGTGTCCGTCAACTTCTGCAGCTTCTTGCGATTCATGCCGGGCGCTCAGTGAATTGGGCTGCGGCGGGTGTCTAGAGGCGCGCGACGGCCCGGACCTTCCCGAGTCCTGGGCCTGGGGCAACCAACCGGGTCCCCACAGCTGGGTGCGTGCGCGGCCCTAACACAGACAGCAGCCACGGCAACGCCTCAGCCGGCCGTTGATTGGCTCCCAGGAGTGCGCGGAGTGTTTGCGTATCCCTAGCGTACTGCGTGGCCATGGCAACGCCAGTGCTGGACGCCTATTGGCTCCTGGGCATTCCCCTTGGAGTGTCCTGGCCGTGCACATTGCGGAACTATGTTCTGATTGACGCTGGAGTTGTTTCAGTCGTTGCTGTCTTTTGGTTGCATGGCCCCTTTGATGGACTGCACTGTGAATCATCAAGGTCTAAAAATATGTCGTGCATGCTGTGTGAATGATGTTTTGGGTGGTGAATGTTACACCAAGGGAAGCTTGAGCTTGATCTTCAGGGAGATCTGGGGGAACTTGGAGGAGCTATCCAGGCAATTGGTTTATTAGGTACAGGAGGGTGAGGAGCTTGCTATTCGGACTGAGCTACTCTTGGCTGTCAGTCCTTTTGCTATGACACCAGAAGGGAGTCTGCAACAAGATATCTTTAAGTTTTGGGTAATGTTACTGTAAGCAAGAAGAACTTGGAAGTTTTTTTCCTCCACTCCATTTATTCTTGGGGATAGGGGTGGAGGCAGTCAGTGAAATCTGGGGAAAGCCACTGGCAATTTTTAAACTAGTTAAAGAGATATCCTCCTAAATAGACAGGCTGGCAACTGTCACTTGGTTATGGGGTATAGCCCAATCTTGCTTTTCTGGAAAATATCCCAATAAAGTTGATCGTTTATTTATTTGAAAGACAGGTCCTGTGACTGCAAAAAAGGATAGTTTTTACAACTTTAACGTGGGAGGAATTTCTGCTCTTTTTAACCACAGATTGAACACCCTCTTTGAATTAGGACAGCAGTACAATGGGTTAGCTCAACCAGGAGTACAAAACCTACAATATTCTCTAATGTATCTACTTGTTTAACTTCAGAGGGGAAGTGCCTTTGAATACCAATTATTTTATAGTATACATATTGTCATCATTAGACGGGCAACAGAAAAACAATTGCCAACCATGAGGAAATACAGAATGAAATAGTTCCAGTATTGAGGACTGATTTTCTTTCCTTGTTTCAATTGTTTGTCGAATGAAGGATTGGGATGCTGTTTGAAACCATAGTCAAGGATACTTGGTGAAGGCAGTGACTATATTATCCTAAAGCAAATTCCCTGAGAACAGTTAAGCAATGTAAAATGATAGTGATTATGAGTTTCCAGCAGTTTTCTGGTTAAATAGTATTCTTCTATGTCCTCTTGTCTAGCTAGCAGTTGTGACATTCTAATGAGATTGTACAGAACAAATGGAAAGAAATGGTCATATTCTAATTATACTCACCTGTGAAACCCTAGTGTTATTTTGTATTTAGATTACAGAGTTGTAGCAAATACTTAATTCATAGAGGTTGTTACTAGTGCTCGTTTCAAAAGACACAGAGCTGAAAGAGTGGTTATCAGTAGTTAATAAGAGAAGCTGTGGGCCCCATATGTCTCTGCTGGTAAGTCTTTAAGAACCTCCTACTAGGTTTTCTGAAGGGACTTTCTGCTGGTATGTTTTGGGGAGCAGTACGCCACTGGTGGAGAGCACATTGATGGGCCTGTCCAGGCATCCCTGCAGACATCATACACTGGGAGCTTGATGAACACCTATGGGTGAAATAATCAGTTCTTAATTCACAGGTTTCAGGCTTAGGACCCATCAGTCATATTCCTTTAAAAGTGAAAAAAATGAAATAAGGACATAACCAAAGAACACTGAAATTAAAGGCATCAAATCTGTTCTATCAGGCAAAAAATTCTTTAACCTGCTAAGAAAACATTGTGAGGTGCCCTCCTCCCATTCCTCCCTCTCTCCTGGTCCTTTCTTTCATGCTATTCTTTTAGCAGATTTCCAAATGCATTGTTATATGAAACTCACTTCTCTAAGAGAATGGGCTACAGAGTTAACCTCCCTATAAGGTCTTGCAAATCCTTCTCAGAGAAAGAAAGATATTTATTAGGGACATGTTTTGTCAACATATTGGTAAATTTTAGAGTGTTCCTTACATTCTTGTAAAGCTTTTGAATTTAATATTTTCAGATTTTAGCAACAAGCTATAGTCCTAATAGAGTCAGTCAATCACATTTCAAGGTAAATTGAATTTTCTATTAGTACTTTTTAGTTGCTTGTGTTGAGTAGACACAGGATAGCTTTCCCCTAAGGGCTTATTCAGAGTAAGCAATTAAGCCAGAACAGTTACCTCAAATCAAATCAATCAACAATGGAATAAAAGCAAACAAATAAACAAACAAAAAAACCCTGTGTTCAATTTGTACTGTACACAGATTTTGCTGTGCATGAAATGATCATAGAACTTGCCAAAATTCAAACAACTTTGAGATGGATACTTTTGTAAGCAAAAAAATACCAAAAAAGTACATAAAAGTGACTATTAATGCTATAAATGTTCCCTTTAATTTTGTGTGCATAACAATCTTGCCTTTGACTTACAATTAATTGGAATTTTGCCATGATAAATAACTTGGACTTTGAATTGATGAAAGTGTTTTATTTAATGTAGACGCTTTAGGATAAAGGTATTTGGAAGCTGTTTAGGATATGGCATCAAAGAATTGATATCCAAGTATATTACAAATGTGTTATGAAATTATTTTAACAAAAGGAAAAATATATAAGTTGGTTATATACATAATTTAAATTCAGTTTTACCAATTTTATTTTGTAGAGATAGTGATGAGAAATCCGAGGTGATTTTAGCCCACTATTTGGTAGTTGAATCTCCACTGCTCTCTTGCCACTTTCCCCTTTGGCTGCTATGTTGAAGTGACAAGCTGCTTTCAGTATCTCTAACCACCCAGTTGTCTCACTTCCAGACTTCTACATATTCTTTACCCATCCCCAAAGGCAACTATTCAAAGCATTTTTGACTTCCCTATGTAAAGTAAATCACTCCGTACCCCATCATCTTTCTCTGCCTTTCTCACTCTCACTCACTCTCTTCCTACATTAGAGTCTATTTGTAGCTCTGTATCCATCACTTATCTTTCTCTAATTCTGAAGTTTGACAACACAGTCCACTTTCTATTGTCTGTGTTAGGGAGAGTGGTGGGAAAAAGCATCTGAGCAGAGATGACCCACAAGTTCCCCTCCCCCCACAGCACCCCATTGTGGAGAGCCCCTTTGAACACATAAGCAGGGCCTTTAGATGGGGCTGGGTAATAAAGAAGAGCTTTTCCAAAAATATACCCTCAATATTCACTGATGTTAACACATTTATTTCTACATAATTTTTAAAACCATAATCAAGTGACTGGTGAGTAAGGTAATGCCCAAGGTTTACAAAAGATAGGGTTCTTATATCATACATGTAATTTAAAAAGTTGTAAATTAAGATGTGGCAGGTGATAAGTAATATTGTGATGGCAATAATGTCAGTGGGTTGAGTAAGGAAGCTGCTCCTCCAGACCTTGAGGAGCTCACCAAGAAATCCTGCAGAACCCGCTGAGCTCCTTCCCACTGAGTGCTGTGTCATGGGCATCCAGAATTAGGTCATGGCAACTGCCCTATCTGCATAAATACCACAAGGGCAGTAGATACCTGTCTTTTTCCAAGGGAGTCCAGAGCACCTGGTAGCATTCTGGCACTAATCATGGCCCTCTGCAGCTATCACACACCTTGTGTACAGAACTGGACCAGGCTTATCCTCTCAGACTATACCAGGAATTGCCTGGACCCCTGAACCAACACTGTGTAGAAAAGGGCCTGTTCTAGTCCAAATATTGAGACCAGGCCACAACCATATTCCCTACCTCCATTGTTTTTGATTTCTCAGAGGAACAAAAAGCTCCCAGAATTGCCTTTCTCTAATAATTTTACCATTTATGAGGCTTTATTTCTTAGTCTAGATCTCTCTAACCATTTTCAACCATACCCAACTGACTCCTTTTCAGTTGTGAGCATTTACCTTACATGATCCATCTTTTCACAAAGCCTTCTCTCCACCTTTCTTCTCTGAAACTGCTTCTCTCCTGAAGATACTGCTTCTTCTGTAGATATTCCACAGAAAAGGCTACCTATTTTCTCTTACCTACTCACTCACAGCCAGAAGGAAGTCAAGATTCTCTTGACCTTGTGTCATCTTTTCATTATCATATTAGCTCTATCTTTTCTCCTCATCTACCTTCTCAGAGGTGTGGGCATGTTCATTATCTCCACTGATGCACCTCCTGTTTTATCCATCCCCTTTGCCTTTACCTAGCTCCTGTATCAGCCCTGTCCTCTGTTTCATGTTTCTTTAAGCCATCCAAAGATTTGCCAAAGTGATTTAGCTAAAACAAAAACCCAATCCTGTCTTCCTTCTGCTTAATATTGAAATGCCTTTTTGATGCCTTCAAAATAATATCCAAGCCTCACAGCATGGTTTCCACCATTTTCTAGGACCTAGCCTCTGACTGACTTGTAAGCCTCTTCTCTTGCCAGCCCTGCCTATTTAATAGCTGGAGCTTCAACAACCCTCTTAGACCATAAGGTTCACTGGGGACCTGGAGCCCTTGAGAGTGGAAACGTAAACTAGAAGATGCCGTTTCTCGTATATATCGAGGTCCTCCTGGATAGGAATGTGAACTAAGCTTTTATCTCAATTATCCATTGATATTTGGGGACTTTCAATTACTTTCTTTTTTTTATTCAAGTTTATTGGGGTGACAATGGTTAGTAAAGTTACATAGGTTTCAGGTGTACAATTCTGTAATACGTCATCTATATATCACATCGTGTGCTCACCACCCAGAATCAGTTCTCCTACCATATATTTGGTCCCATTTACCCTCATGACAACATGGATGGATCTTGAGATTATTATGCAAAGTGAAATAAGTCAGACAGAAAATGTCGAGAACCATGTAATTTTCAATTACTTTCAATTATGTCTACTCCTACTAGTTTTAAAATGAGAAAGTTGGATTTCATATTCTTTAAGAGTCCTTACAGCTTTTAGATTCTTAAAAACAAAACTAGAGTTGATATCCACCTACCCTCACAGCCTCTTCACTAGGTTGAACCTTATGAAAATGTCAGCAGTTGACCATTTTGCCCTGCAAAACCTGCAATCTCATTTCAACCTAATGTGTCATGATATATTTTCATATTTGCTCAATATTTGAAATTATGTAAGCAAAGCCAAGATTTAACCTTCAAATTTAAAGTGGTTTCATTATCCTTCAGTCATTCAAATCCCCATGATTCCCATTCTAAGTTTGTGGTATGCTATAGAAAGGAATTTGGGATAGTTTTCTTTCAACTTGTCTCCCATATTGGTGAGGAATGTACCAGATGGCTGTCCCAAAACAGTCTGCACCTGGAGCGGGCTCTGCTCTGTTTTCACTGCTTGGGATGATTGACAGAGAAAACCGTGGTGATGTGTTTTATGGCCTTTCATTAAAGTTAATATTGCCAACCAAGGCACTTAGAGCACATTTTGTCTAGCATTTGAAAAATATAACTATGTTTAAAGAAAAATCCTTCCTGCTTCCATGTAATTGTTAACATGGGGTTACATTTAGGAGGTTTCAGAAGGGCATTTTCTTTGAAGCAGTAGAAATATAGGCAAATCAAGAAAGATGATTTCACATTCAAAATTGCAGAAAGGATTTGACCAGCACTGTTTTTTGGTTTTTTATATTTGTGGATATGCTTTCATTCTGTTTCAGGGAGGAAGACTTTTTCTTAAGATTGTAAATCCCAGGGAAATCATGGGATCAAGTGCCACGTGGTACACTAGTTGCATTCATTCATTCATTTAACCAATATTTTGAACGTTTGCTATTTGCCAAGTGAGTCACTGTTAGGTACTGATGGATTATGCCCAGTTCCTGCCTGCTGGGCTTTGACCCTCCCTGGTATAAAGTCACATGGTAAAGTGGTGTAAGTACTAGTCCAGGAAGACTGTATTTTGATCTCTGTGGTTCCATAAAAGAATTTAGTCCCTGGGATATGCTAGTCTAGGCAATGCTTCCTAAAATCTAGAATGGGGGAGGGCTCAATTTGTTCACTAATTTAAATATGATGATGAGATAAAATATGACCTGTATTACTATAAAATAATGGGCTCTCTGCACAAATGAGAAGAACAGAAAGGTCCTAGCAATCCTTTCCTGAGATGTAGTGATAGAATGTCATAATTAATCTGTGGGGCAACAAGCCTGGGACATAAGTGCATGATTTTAGTTTGCATCATACTCTCATTGTTATCTCTCATTGTCTTAAAGGTAGAAGCTAATGATCAGCCTTTGAAGAGGATAAGAGAAGAGGGGCGTATACTTATATGTTGTTCACCTGCTCATTCAGTCAGCCAGTCAGTCAACAACCATCTGTTGAGCCCTTACCATGAACCAAGCATCAGCTGTGACATGGACATACTATACTGAGCAGACGTGCATGGTCTCCCTCAGGACACCTGCCACTTTGTGAAAAAGACAGATGTTGATTAAATAATTGAAAAAAGCAGATAGCTACAAGCTGTGCAATGTATTGTGAGAGAAAAATACAAGAGAGACTGGTGAGAGGCCATAGTTTTGATTAAAATAAAATCAATTAACAAAAATAACATAGTGGCCAAATATGACCACCATCAGTTTAGTGCTTTGCAACCAGATAGATATGAATATAATATAATGTCTGCCCATCATTAACTGGCTGTGATACTGGCTACTTACAAACTTTTCCGTTCTCATTTTCCGCATTGAACAATGACCAAAGAAATAGTGCCCAGTGTGTATGACAGCTGGGAAGATAAACTTCAGCATTGACTTTGAAGCATTTAGCTCACTGCCTGGTATACAGTAGGCTTCACAGCAATGACTGTTAGCTGTTATTATTATAAATGGTAGCAGGCTATCTGTGGGGGCAATGTTATGGTCTACAAGAAGGTCTATGCCCCAATCCTCAGGACTGTGAACATGTTACCTTAGATGACAAAAGAGGCATTGCAGGTATCATTAAGTTTACTAATGACAGTTGACTTTAAAATAAGGAGATTATGCTGGATTATCCAGATAGGTTCAATGCAATGATGTGGGCCGTTGAAAACAGAAGGGAAAGATAGAAGAAGAAGACAGAGAGATTCAAAGCAAACGAAGGATTGCACATGCCATTGTTGGATTGAAGATAGAGGGGGCTACAAGTCAGGGAAATGAGAACCTCAGTCCTATAACCATGAGGGAATTAATACTGCCAACTGCCTGAATGAGCCTGGAGGCAGATCTTCCCCCAGAGCCTCCAGATGGCTGGCACTTTCATTTCTGCCCATGAGACCATGAAGAGAGAACCCAGTAAAGCCCATCAGAACTTTGTGTTATTGTTTTTTGTTGCTAAATTTGTGGTATTTATAGCACAGTAATAGAAAATAAATGCACCAATATTTTCAATGTTTTAACTTCAACAGGAATAATAATAATAATAATAATAATAATAATAATAAATTCAACTCCTAAAGAATATTAAAAGTTTTGAGATATAATTTACACAATGTAAAGATCACCAATCATAAGTAATAATTTGATGAGTTTTGAAATGGATACATTCATGTGACTATCCACAATAACTGTGCTATAGAATGTTCTGTCACTCCAAAGAGTCTGTTCCTGCCCCTTGGCAGAGAACCCTTCCCCTATCATCCTGGCAAACACTGATTTGCATGTTGTTCCTTTGGTTTTTCTAGAGTGTCATATAAATAGCATCATATTGTTTTTTGTGTCTGGCTTCTTTCACTTAGCATAGATTCTTTGGAGATGCATTCATGCTCTTGCATGTATCAGTCATTTATTTTATCACTAAGCAGTGTTCCATTGTAAACATGCATCACATCCATTCCCCAGTTGGTGCACATGTGCACTGTTTCTAAATTTTTGCTATTATAAAGCTGCCATAGACATTCAAGTGTAAGTCAGTAAGATCATATGTAGTTATTTCTCTTAGGTAACTATTTAGGAATAGGATTGCTGGGTCATGTGATAAGTTTGGGTTTAACTATATGAGGAACTACTGAACTGTTTTCCATGGTGGCCATACCATTCTGCATTCAAACCAGCAATGTAGAAGAGTCCATTTTCTCCCAATCTTCATCATCACTTAGTATTGCCAGTCTTCTTAATTCTAGTCATTTGAGTGGGATCCTGTTGTGGTTTATTTTGCATTTCCATATTGACTAGTGGATTGTATGACTTTTTAGTATTGGGTTGTAAGTATTTGTATATCATGGATGGAATACTTTTTATCAGATACCAGTTTGTGACATCCTTTTATTCTCTTACTTTTGGCTTTTGAGAAAAAAGAGTTTTGAATTTTGATGTAGGCCAATTTGTCGAATTTTAATTTTGTGGTTCATGCTTTTTGTGTGCTATCCAAAAAACCTTTCCCTAACCCAAAGCCACAAGGATTTTTTCCTGTAGTTTTTTATATGGTTTATGGTTTTATCTCTTACATTTATATCTCTGGTCCTTTCAGTTAATTTTTGTATGTGTGACATAAGAGTTGATGTTCGTTATTTTTCATATAGTTATCCAGTTTGCATAAAATACTATCTGTTTGACATTGAATTGCTGTGGCATTTTTATCAAATTATTACATAAATGTGGGTTTAGTTTTGGACCCCTATTCTGTTTCATTGATCATTATGCCAATATCACACTGTGTTGATTTCTACAGTTTTATAATGAATCTTCAAAACAGGTAGTGTAAGTTCTTTCACAATGTTTTTTTAAAGATTGTTTTGATTAATTAACATTCTTTTCATTACATGTGAATTTTAAATCAGCTTGTCAATTTCCAAATAAACTCTTGCTGAGATTTTGATTGGGATTGTATCATACTTATATAGCAATATGAGTAGAATTGAGATCTTAACAACATTGATTTTTTATTTTTTTCCATGGACATGGTATATCTCTCCATTTATTTAGGTCTTCATTAGATTATCTCAGCATTGATTTGAGGTTTTAAGTGCAAATCTCTGAGCATCTTTTGTTACATGTATTCTTAAGTATTTTTAAGCTAATATGAGAATTCAGTGCTTAATATTGCAGTTCTTCTTTGATAGTACACAAAATATAACTGATATTTGTATATTTATCTTCTATCTGGGAACTTTCCTCAAATCATATATTACTTCTATTCATTTTTTGTATATTACTTATGATTTTCTACATTGATGATCATATTGTCTACAAGTAAAGGAAGTTTACATTTTCTTTTCCAATCTATATGCTTGCTTTCTTTCTCTTCCTTCAATGGTGAAACATTGGACACATTCCCTCCAAAACAGGGAACAAAGCAAGGATTTCTACTTTTTACCACTTTCAGCAAAATGTTGAAGAGAAGTGGTAAAAGTAGAAATCGTTGCTTTGTTCCCTGTGTTTGAGAGAATGTGCCCAGTATTTCACCATTAAGTATGATGTTGGCTGTAGATTTTTCATAGATGTCCTATATCAGTTTAGGAAGTTGTCTTCTATTCCAAATTTCCTGAGAGTTTTTATCAGCAGTATGTTATTGAATTTTTCTTGCTCATTTACTATTGCTGGCAGTAACACAAGTATCTATTAGATGAGACCTACATATCACAGAAAGCATCAACAAATCTTGGATGCTTGTATTTTAGTAAACAAACAAACAAACAAACAAACAAACAAAACAAAACATAACTCAGAGCTCATTCTGACATTTGAAAGTACTATGCCATGCTCTGATCAGTAAACATCAGTGTAGCACAGAGGGTTTGAATCACTGCCCCCCTCATTACAAATTATCAAGTTTTCATAAAATTTTATATGTTTTTATAAAATCAACTACATTACTGACTTTGTTCACTTTGAATTTAACTTCCTTACTTAAGTACTTTGTGATGAATTATGCAATAGATTCATTTCATGTCTGGTGCCATTTCTATTGCCTTAGTGATTTTTGTTTTGTTTTTTCAATTTGGTCAAATTTTCACCAATATTCAATAAAATGTTTTTTTTTGTTTTCGTTGATGTTTACTACCTTCCTTTGTGTTAGAATATACTTTCTTTGGCATACCTGCTTTCTAGAGGCTCACAAAATTTTGTTCTTGAAGCAGAAGTGATCAAATATCATAAGATTTGACATGTTAGAAATATATCATGACAGTTTGAAACATACCTTTAATGTCCCTCCTAGTCACATGCCATTATAACTAAAGGTTATAATGACAGCCCTTTGCATCAAGATGGAACACCATAACTCGGTTCTGGCCAGTGGACATGAACAGAAGTGAGAGGAGTTACATCCAAGCCTGGCTTGATTTTCTGCTTGACTGCCTCTCTATGCAGCTGCAAGCAAAGGACTCTGTATAATGAAGGCACATGATTTTAGGAGCCTGAGTCTCTGTGGTTAATTCTTGAAAGACAGACACTCAGTAGAGGAGTGTCTGTCTAACAAGAGGACCTTTCGTAAACATTGGATGAGTAAAAAATAGGCCTTCCTTGCTTTACGATATTGGGAAATTGGGGTTGTATGTTACAGATTGCCTATCCTAACTAATCTATATAGCAAAATGATATAGTAAATCTCCAAGCTAAGTAACAGGATTCACTCTTTTAAGGTTTTAAATAAACATAACTTTTTAATGCATCTTTTAGCATTTTTTGCTGAAGAATTAATGATTTATATATTGTTCACATATTCATTTCCATGTATTAGTTCAACAATTTTTACAGTAGAGGGAAGAACAAATGTTTCCCCAAAGTTATTGGCATTTTTCTGTTTTACAATTAAGAAAGAAACCCCAAGCAAGATTTACAAATACTTCTAAGTTCATTAAAAATTTGTGAAGTACTGTGTTGAGTATTCACAGCTTTAAATATATTTTTTAATTTTAAATGTTTTTCTCTATATTCTATCTACATACTTATTTTTAATTATCTTACTGATCTTGCTTTCATTGGTTTATATTTTAAATCACAATACACACTTAGTTAAGATTTCCTCTTCAAGGATTCATTTGTAATCTCATAAATCAAATAGTCTCTCTAATTAATAAATTTATATTTCTTTTTGGTCCGCTTCCTGCAGATCTGACTAGATCATAGATGACTGTACTTCATCACATTGTTGATGGGAGAGCTTGGTGGGAGAGTGAGAGGGGGTAGCTCTGCTATTCTCTTGTTGGCTGGTGCACTCTATATTAGCATTACCCTGAAATCAGGCTTTCCATGGAGAATGACGTTAACCTACCCACCATGTTTTTCAGGGCTAGTATAGTAAAACCAGATAACTAATCCATAAACCCACTTCACCATACATATGTTAACTGCATTACCCATGGTATTATGAAAGCAAATAAACAAAGGAAGGGGCCACTATCACCTCCCCCACTTTCACATAATACTGATTTTAGGATACTTACATGACTGTCTATTAACAGGAAAATGTGATATTTTGAGAGTCTGCCTTAGAACACACTTCATAGCAAAAACAAACAAAAAAACCCCCTTCATTCTAATTTAATAACTCATGGTGGGAAATCTTTATTCTTGGTAATTTGTGAAATCTGTTGTTGCAGTTTTTGTTCATTACAATACTCTGTAGGTGTCACATCTCTGAGCACATAGAATTGTCTCCTGCTTCAAACAGAAAATACAGGTTATCCTATGTGAAGCTTCTAAATTATTAGCTGTTTTTCTCCTACCCTAAGGAATTCCATCTACCCTCCCTTCCTGTCTTAGGGGAAGAAGTGTTTTCTCCTTGACAAAAAGAATAATTTTAATAATGTTTCCAAAAAGTACATCAAATTCCCATCAGTTTTTTAGCTTATATTCAACTGTACTTTTCAATGATGTCCTTGAAACTTTAGAAATCAGTTTTTTATTTTTTAAATTCCATTGTTTTTGAGCATCTGCCTGCCTTGAACTGTATTGTACTGTTAGGTGATATCATGTCCTGTGCTAAAGAGATAGAGTGTTAAACAATAAAAAGTCCCAACTAGACCTTTAGTTATAATGATATTATTTGACATGTCAAAGTTTGATTTGAGCTTTTAGATAATTAGTTTCCTACAATTTTCTGATTTTTAGGTCTCAGTGGCAATTGAGCCTCAATATCAGCTAGACCTTCTCTTTCTCTTTTAAATTCAACACTGAGGTTTACAATGAATAGAAATAGCATTACTGGTCTTCTGTTTCCTTTTAGCCATACACACAGTTTAGCTACACTTGAAGAGTTAGAGCCAAGAGATTTTTTTACTTTAATAAAATATTGATTTTACACATTTGACCGTACATTATTTAGGAATAGATTATGAGGACTCAAATACATTTTTTTTCTTGATTCATCTCTAGTAAGTCAGTTCCTGATTAAGGTCAAGTTTTTCCTTTGACAAATATAAAAGTATTTTATTAAAGCTCTGATTGCATACACATGACTGTTCAAGAGTCACAGTAGGAAATAGGTCATGGTACATGGGCTGATGTTGTTTCTGTTTTTTGCCAAAGTATCCAGCATGTGGGAAATTGTGTCAGTTGACTCTGATACTGAAACTTCACAATTCATGTGTCTTTTGGATTCCCCTTAAGCATACCTAGGAATCATTAAGTTCAGACCTGGGGATCTATGAAATAAAGCATGACTAATACTGATTTTAAAAGACAACTGCTATTGATGATTTAGGGAGGAAGGCTAAATCAATGAATAAGCAGTAAGCAGTGTTTTGTAATTATTATGACATTAACTGACTGATTTTCTGAAGATGAAGATGATGCATTTGAGAAACTGGCTATTGTGGCTGGGAATGTGGCTGTTGCTAGGATTAGGAAGTATAATGTCGACTAGCAGGTACTTGGAAAATTAGAGGATACCAGTAAATCTCAGTAAGAAGAATGATTCAATCTACGGTTTACTTGAATTAATCAATGCTGATTAGTAAATAGATACTCAGTGATGGGCTTGTGCTGTATGAAATTCATTCAGCAAGCTTCTGGTCAAAAAGGCAGAGCAGGTGAATGCTATTCTCACCTCCTCCCATGACCACATCAAAATTACAACTAAACTACAGAACCACCACCATTGAGTATTGACTAAAGTCTAGCTAAACAGAAGTCTGACAACTAAGGAAATGCAAAAGAAGCCACCTCAACATTGGTAGAAGGGGCAGAGATGCAGAATGGTCTCGTCCCCCACTTACATGTGATAGTTAAAAATTGGGAGGGCTATCTCAGGTGCAGAGGTCCCCTCTGAGGAGCAAGGGGTCTCAGCCACACATCAAGCTCCCCAGCCCCAAGGTTCCAGTTCCAGGAAAAGAAGTCCCCATAACTTATGGCTGTAGAAACCAGCAGAGAATGTGGCTGAGTGAGATGGAGAGCTATTGGAGTACTAATTATTGCTTTTAGAGGGCTCATGTATGGATGTTCTTACTGAAAAAATTGCTCACTCTAAGCTGTAGCACTAGGACAGCAGCTCAAAAGTTCCAGAGACATACAGGGGAGGAACTAAATTGTCTGGCTTTAGAGGAAAGACTGGAAGGGCAACTTTCTCCCAGAGAGAATTGCTGGCAGAAGCCATTGTTTCTTTGTTGAGCCCCCTCTCCTCCCAATGTGGAGACAGAGGTGGACACAATCTCTGAGTCTCTGTCAACCTGGCTAACATGATTTGCCCTGCCCTGGTGATTCCCTGAAACCCTGTCCCACCCAACTTACAGGCCCACACAATCTGCTTTCAATGGCTTTTCCAAACAAATGGACTCATGCTGCAGCTTTCCCTTAAAATATCTCAAATGTTTGCAACTCCCAAACAAGCAGCATCTGGCCTTGGCATGCCTCATACCTATTACTAAGCAGCTCCAACCCTGGTACTAACAGTAGCCAGCCTCAGTTCATAGCTTAGCCTCTCACAGGCACTTGTAAGCCCAGCACAAGTGGCAACCATCTGCAGATCACTTTGTAGCTCACACCAAGTGGCCCCAGGCAGGGGACAGGCAGTGACTGAACTTGGCCTGCACCAGAGCCCCTCCAAAGAGGCCCTAGAATCAATACACCTGGTGGCCATCTTCAGGCCACACCACGCCATCTTCAGAGCACCACCCAGCCATCTCCACAACTGACACACCCAAAGGACAGATTTGGTGGATACCAGAACCCTGCTAAAGTGAATCCTGCTCCATAGGGTCAGCCCCAGCACAACAGCTCCTCCACTATATTAATGGCCAATCCTCACAATCAATAAACCTGAGGGTCAATCCCTCCAATTGATGAGCCAACAGCAATCAATGTTCAACTACCACAAGAGGGCACACACAACCCACACTTGGGACACCCCTGGAACACCTGGCTCAGGTGAGCAGGGAGGCTGCACTATTGCACCTCACAGGATATCTACTATATAAGGCAACTGTATCAAGACTGGGAGACATAGCAGATCTACCTAATACATAAAAACAAACACAGAGAGGCAACCAAAATGAAGAGACAAAGCAACATGTCCCAAATGAAAGAACAGAAAAAGCTCCAGAAAAAGAACTAAACAAAATAGAGACATGCAATGTACCAGACACAGAGTTGAAAACACCAGTTATAAGGATGTGCAATGATCTCAGAAATAACTTGAATAGATAGGTAGGAAACAGAAATGGAGATTGAAACAAAAAACATTAAAAAAGTACCAGTCAGCTATGAAGAATACAATAACTGGAATGAAGAATACATTGGAATCAATAGTAGATTAGATGAAGCAAAGGATTGATCAGAGATTTAGAAGGTAAGGTAGGAAAACACCCAACCAGAACAACAAACAGAAAAAAAGAATCCAAAAAATTGAGAGTTTAAGGGGTCTCTAGGACAACACCAAGCATACCAACATTCGCATTATAGGGATACCAGAAAGAAAAGAGAGAGAGCAAGGAGTTGAAAACCTATCTGAAGAAGTAATGACAGAAAACTTCCCTAAGCTGGTGAAGGAAATAGACATACAAGCCCAGAAAGCACAAAGAGTCCCAAAGAGGATGAACCCAAAGAGGCCCACAAGACACATCATAATTAAAATTCCAGAGGTTAAAAGACAAAGAAAAAAATCTTAAAAGCAGGAATAGAAAAGCAGTTAAGTTAGTTACCTACAAGGGAGCTCCATAAGACTGTCAGCTGATTTCACAACAGAGACTCTGCAAGCCAAAAGGTATTGGCACAAAATTTTCAAAGTGATGAAAAGTAAGAACTTACAACCAAGATTACTTTCTACCCAGCAAAGCTATCATTTAGAATCAAAGGACAAATAAAGAGCTTCCCAGTCAAGAAAAAGCTGAAGGAGTCCATCACTACCAAACCAGTATTATAAGAAATGTTAAGGGGTGTTGTTTAAAAAGAAGAAGAAAAAAAGATAAAAAATATGAGTAATAAAATGACAATAACTACATATGTAACAACTATTATTTTAAATGTAAATAGATTAAGTGTCCAATAAAAAGACATAATGTTGCTGAATGGATGAGAAAAAAAGACCCTTACATATGCTGCCTACCAGAGATCACTTCAGATTGAAAGACACACGCCAACTGAAAGTAAGGGATGGAAAAAGGAATATAATCAATAATGTTGTAAATATTTCTTAGGGGGCCAGATGGACCCATGTCCTGTTGGAGAGTCCACTTCATAGTCGATGTAGAGGCCTGACCACTGCATTGTATTTCTGAAGCTGATGTTGAATAATATAGTATGTCAACTATAATTATATATATACATATAGTCTCGGGACATGGAGTAGAGAGCGGGAATGGATTCAATGGAATTGTAATAGATAAGCATGATATCGGGGGTGGGAGGGCAATAGATGGGGGGAGGGGGGTTGTTACTTTGTGAGGGTGAAAATGGTAACTATTGCATTGTTCTGTACACCTGAAACTAACAATAAAAAAAAAGAAAAAGAAAAAGGCATTTCGTGAAAAAGAAAAAAAAAAGCTGAAGTAGCAATATTTATACCAGACAAAATAAACTTTAAAACAAAGTTTATAGTTTAAAACAAGAGACAATGAAGGAACAAGTAATTCCACTTCTGGGTATTTATATGAAGAAACCCAAACGCTAATTTGAAAAGACATATGCATCTATATGTTCATTGCAGCATTGTTTACAATAGCCAAGATAAAGGAGCAACCTAAGTATCCATCAGTGGATAAATGGATAAAGAAAAGGTGGTACAGATATACAATGGTATAGTACTCAGCCATAAAAAGAAAAATGAAATCTTGCTATCTGCAATAACATAGATGGACCTAGAAGGTAGTATGCCAAGTGAAATATTGGATCCTCAGAAAAGTCATGATGTATTTTGTCTGTTTTTCAAAGGTTATTTATTTATATAAAGAACAAACATCAATCAATGATATATTGCCTGTTTTGTTCGATAACCTTTTGCCATCTTTCAGTGAGTTTCATAATTTCTCGTTCATAGAAGGGCCTATCTTTATTTGCAGAAAACTGAACAAAGTGCTGATTTACAGCCTCATCTGAGTTGAATGTTATACCATGCAAGGAGTTTTGACGAGAGTGAAATAAGTGGAAGTTTGATGGTACAAGGTCAGGCTAGTATGGTGGGTGTGGGGCAACACATCCCATCCAATCTCCAATAATTTTTGACGGGTAATCAAAGTTGTCTGTGGTCTCGCGTTGTCAGGATGGAACACAACTCCTTTACCATTAACGAGTTCTGGACGTTTCTGGATGATGGATTCATTCAAACTGTCCAATTGCTGACAGTACACATTTGAACTGATTGTTTGGTTCCTTGGTAGGAGCTCGAAAAACACAACACCCGACACCTTTAAAATCCCACCACACTGAGAGCATAACCTTCCTCTGATGAATGTCTGCTTTCATTGTCCTTTGAGGTAAATCATCAAGTCGGGAACAAGACCGTTTGCACACCACATTGTTGAAAACAATCCATTTCTCATCACCAGGTATCAGTTGCTTCAAAAAAGGATTGTTTTCCTCACGTTCAATGAACATATTGCAGATGTTTATATGCGCCATCAAATGAACTTCTTTGAGTTCATGTGGAACCCAAATATCGAGCTTGCTTATGTATCCTAGCTTCTTCAGGTGGTCATGAATGCTTGAATGATGGATGTTCAATGTTTCTGCAATCTCTCGTGTCATGTAACGTGGGTTTGACTCCATCAGTGCCTTTGTTTTGTTGTCATCAACCTCGGTGGTCCTCCCTGACTGAAGAGCGTCATTGACATCAAAATCACCAGCACATAATTTTATGAACCATTGTTGGCACTGATATTCTTATAGAGCATTGTCGCCATAAACTTTATGCAACTTTTCACAAGCTTGACACGCATTCTTCCCTTTATGGAAGTAAAACAGTAAAATATGGTGAAAATGCAGTTTGGTCTTCCATCTTCAACTTGTTATAAAATCCCCAAAACTCAATCAAATCCTCAGTTTTTCTTAGAATGAAGCTAGAAATGTCAGCTGTCAAGTGACATAGCAATAACATAGATGCAAATGGCTCTAATACTTCAAAGAATGAATTAGCACCATCTATTGCAAACATGTGTCATGACTTTTCTGAAGACCCAATAAATCAGAAAAAGACAAATACTATATGATTTCACTTATATGTGGTATCTGAAAAACAAAATAAATGAGCAAACAAGACAGAAACAAACTCAGAGATATCGAGAACATTTTGATGGTTTCCAGACGAGATGAGCTTTGGGGGTCATTGAAAAAGGGGTTAAAAAGGGGAGTAAGAAGTACAAATTGGTTTATACAGAGTAGTCATGGGAATGTAAGGTATAGCATAAGGGATATAGTCAGTAATATGGTAATAACTATATATGGTGTCTGATGGGTACTAGATTTATTGGAGTGACCTCCTTATAAGTTATATAAATGTCTAATCACTATGTTGTACACCTGACACTAACATAATATTAAATGTCAATGGTAATTTTAAAAATATTAAAAAAATAAATTCATTACGAATTCTGTAATTTCAACTTTAATCCAAGAATTTAAACATTGTCCTTTTTTAGAGGTCAGAGAATGTTGCATTTAAAAAAACCTGAGCCAGTGTTGTAGAGATTTTATGTTGATTAAATTCTGAAGTGAATCTTTTTGTTCTGGATTTCGAGCTTTTAAATCTCCATTTCAAAATCTTTTGTTTGAATTGTTGATGTGTATGGTGCATATATTAAAACTTACTTTATCATTGTGTGTTTATATATCAGTATAAACAGGTAATAGATAATCATGTCATTCCTTATGCAGACTAAAAATGGCTCATTTTAATGTTTCCCTTTTACTAGCAAGGCTATGGCTAAAGGACAGATGCAACAAAGAGAGTAACTGACTTATAAAAGCCTTATAATGCCAGCATCAATAGTACACAGTGAAAGTACTCCTATTTCTTACTTTTGGCTTCACATAAGATCTGTAAATTTTTACTTTTTAAATTAATGCCAGCTTTAGTAGTAGAATTGTGAGTTTCATATAAACAACTATATTTTGAAGCACTTTTGGGATTATTCACTTAACAGTTGCTTAAAAAATGTGATTTAATGAGAACCTCCAAGGAGATTCCATGATGAGAGCTTCATTCCAACTGATTCCAATACAGCCCTCACCATTTCCCTTTTACAACAGGACTATGGATTTTAGTTCAATGTAGACAAGGGATTGAACATGGCTGGTACTCTCCCGTTCTGTGCCACCTCTGATATGTTGGGCGACCTTTTTGACAGAACTGCTTCTATGTATTCCCTGTTCCTTTTATCTCTGATGCTCATAGACTTCTAAGCATGCCTTCCCTGCATGAGTGCATCAAATAAATGCAGTGCTTGTTTTTACATTTACAGCAGCATTAGAAAGAAAATAAGCTGTAAAATATCCAAATTTTACCTCTAAGATGGTCACAAAATGCCCTATATGTATATTCCTTTTTATCACCAAATAGTAAGAGGTATAGCTCTTGTTATCAGAAGAGAATTTGCTAATTTGAAGAAGTGCAGATTTCCTAAATACCAAATATGCCCCAACCTGGTTGCCTGGTGCCTCCCTTTATCTGGTCCAGATCATATCCAACATTTCTACACCCTTCTGGCCTCCAGTCTGCTTTCATATTCATTATTTATTTTCATCCTCAAACATATCTTCTATAAGTAATTCCCGATTTTCTAGGGGAAGGAGCAGGTGATCAGCATTTAGTGCAGAACCAGCCAACCAGAGGCAGGTTTGAACTTGAACCAGGAATGGTGGTTCCACATCCGTTGCACACTCCCTGGCATCATAGCTCTATCTGTTATCTGGATTTCCTGCCTAATGTGAGATCAAATTATTTTTATCTCTCTGCTGACTTTTGGCTAGCTCTTGGTGTGTGACTGTGGGTCCCACCAGCTAATCCATCATGCCTCTCAGCTAAGCCTGAGGATCCTCAGAAAAAGTGGTGTATGCATACAACAATTACATTTGTGAACTCATCCTAGAGAAACTGCTACATAACTAATTGCTGAATATCACTATGGTCACCTTACAAATACTCCCCTTGGGAAGCTATGCACTGATGCCAGCACCTAGTCCACACTTCAAAGCAATTTTGGAACTCTTTCTGGAATGGCCATAAGAGCTATTATCATATTGCCCTCGATGTGCTGAATGCCATCAAAATGTCTTCCTTTCAATATTTTCTTTATCTTTGTTTAAAGAAAGAAGTCATTGGGGGCCAGATCAGGTGAGTAGGGAGGGTATTACAATACATTTATTTGTTTACTGGCTAAAAATTCCCTCACAGACAGTGCAGTATGAGCTGGTGCATTGTCATGATGCAAGAGCCATGAATTGTTGGTGAAAAGTTCAGATGGCTTTTGTCTAACCTTTTCACACAGCCTTTTCAGCATTTCAAAATAGTAAACTTGGTTAACTGTTTGTCCAGTTGGTACAAATTCATAATTAATAATCCCTCTGATATCAAAAAAGTTTAGCAACATCATTTTGACTCTTGATTTTGGTTATGAGAATTGGCTGCTGAAGAAACAAAGCACTTTGACGCTTTGTTTCAGGGTCGTATTGGTCCACGCATGATTCATCACCAGTGATAACATGGCCCAATATATCACCTTGCCTCTCCAAAAGGTCTTGGCAAACTTTGACTCTCCTTTGCTTTTGTTCACTGGTGAGCTCCTTCAGGACCACTTTTGTACACACCTTTCTCATACCAAGAGTCTCAGTTAAGATTTTCCTGATTCCCTATCATTGTTTACTTGGTCTGCTATGCTTCTCACAGTCAGCAGATTATTTTTGAACACAATTCAATGAATTTCTGGAAAGTTTTTGTCAGTTCTGCTGGCTACTGGTCACCCTGACCTCTCTTCATCAGTGGCATGTTCTCTCCCCTCAGAAAAATGTTTAATCCATTCTACACTGCCATTTTCTTCATGGTATTATCCCCATAAACTTGGACTAACATGTCCCTGATTTCACTTCCACTCTTGCCAAGTTTAACAAGACATTTAATGTTTGTGCATTGCTCTAATTGAAGCTCAGACATTCTCATGACAGCACACAAAAATGCATGCAATGACAATAAAGAACGCACTCAGCAAGGCATCACCACATGTTGACAAGAACACAGTTGTGAGACATTGATATGCTAATATTATGAAACCTTTCTGAGCTATATGTACAGTGCTGCCAATGTAAATGCATGATGGCAAGTCCATGAACTTCATTGCCAGCCCTCACATAATTTATTTCTTTTTTGTTGTTGTTAATTCCAACATTAATTATTTTGGTACAAGTTCCATAAGAATAGTTACTGGGAAAGCTGTCAACTCCTGAAAGACTGGTGGTCCAGGCAGTTGCATCTCTTCTTTACTTTCCCATGGTAATAGGCTTGTAGCTGGGCACAAGGATGCCCAGATAGACCCTGGTCTCCACCTCCCATGAGGGTAGGAATGGCTGTGCAAGCAATTTTTTTGCCATTTTTGGGTTTGTGACTTAAGATACCCAAGAGGGTTTACCTTTCCCTTCCCATGAGTTGGGATAGAGAGATTTCCTGCCACCCAGGCTCAACTATGCATGGGATAGTGCAGAATTCAGAAGGAACTCAAGTCTCTAAAGGAAACTGTAGAACAGAGCCACCTGCTGGGCTGGAAAGCTCACCTTGGATATGACAGAAATAACTACTAAAGTTTTAAGCCACTATATTCTTATTAGGTCTCTTCATTATAGCAGTCAAGCTTACCCAAACTAATACAGTTTACTATGATAGATGGTAGTGTTCTAGGACCAAACCAATCAAAACTGCCCTTATGGAGCTCTCATTCTACTGCTGAGACAGACAGCAAACAACCCAAATTGTTAAATATATATTAGATAGTTATGAGCATCGTGGGTGCCAAGAGGGTAAGGAAGGAAGACAAAAGTGCCAGGGCAAAGGGTTGCAATTTTAGATAGGGGGTCAGGGAAGGCCTCACTGGATAAGAGACTTTTGAATAGACACCTAAAGAATTTGAGAGAGCCAACCATGAAGAAGGCATTTTGGCAGAAAGCAAAATTTGGTAGAGGAAATAGCCAGTGCAAAGGCCCTGAGTTAGGACCAACCATGATGTGCTTGAGAAACTGCAAGGAGGCCATCAGATGTCTATTTCTTAGAAAAATCACCCTAAATCTTAGTGGCTTAAGACGACTAACAAACTCTCAATTTTGTGGATTAGCAATCTGGGCTCAGCTCAGGTGAACAGTCTTTCCACTGGTCTTATGGGAACTGATGGCTCAATAGGAGTGAGATGGTCTGAGATGGCTTCACTCTGGAATTGTTACTGGCTATTGGCTGGATCTCTCTCTCTAGATCAGCAGTTCTCAACCTGTGGGTCGCGACCCCTTTGGGGGTCAAATGACCCTTTCACAGAGGTCGCCTAAGACCATCAGAAAACAAAAAGATCTTTACATTACGATTCATAATAGTAGCAAAATTACAGTTATAGAGTAGCAACAAAAATAATTTTATGGTTGGGGTCACCACAACATGACGAACTGTATTAAGGGGTTGCAGCATTAGGAAGGTTGAGAGCCACTGCTCTAGATGGTCTCTCACTTTCAAGGAAGTGATCTCAGACTTCTTTGCACACACATTACCAGCAACATAAAGAGCTAGTGTGGGTGCTGCCAGCATCCTGAAGCCATAACTCTGAAGTCCCTCACCCGCTCTTTTGCCACTTTCTACTTATCAGAGCAAGTCACAAGGCCAGTACAGACCCAAGGGGTGGATAAGTAAGTTGCACCTCTTATTGGGAGGAATGGCTAAGTCACACTGCAAGGGTCATTTTGGGGAGATTGGAGGAATCACTGGCCGTCTTTACAGACTCTCCACTGCAGGGATAAATGAGGAAAGCAAGGTAAAAAGTAACTGAGGCCTGATCATGTGGGTCTTGTAGGTTCTAGTAACTTTGTCAAGATATATTTCTTCAGGTTTTGGCCAACTATATTAGGAAATCTCCAAAATTTATTGGAAATAGATTGCCTGAATGAATGTTATATAACAGGTAACTATCTGACTAGTAGCCAGACAGAATACTACCACTACTGCTACTATTACTAAATATATAAACTGTATTTAGTGTTTACTGGCATTGGGCATATTCACTATGTCACTTAATTTGGAACAGCACTGCAGGGTGAGGACACTGATGCCCAAAGAGGTTAAGTTACGTTCCCAATGGTCACAGTGGCTGAGCTTGGATTTCTACCTATTCTCATCAAACTGCAGAGGCTGAGCCACTGTGACCTTCAGTGGCCATTGAGATCCTGGCATGGCTCAGAGGTATTAGAAGATGTGAAGCCAGAGATATCGCCCTTGGAATACCTCCACTTCCTCACTTTTCATGGTTTGGTCGGGGAGAAAGGAACTGCTAAAAATAACCAGGAGAGAGATTCTAGAGGAAGAGCCAGAGAGGCAGTTCCCCAGTGTTTTTTACTAATATGGACTTTCTTGGTCTTCAGGAAGTACTTTTTTCAAAAATAGCTGATGCTTTTCCAAGAGGAGAGTTGGAGCTGTTAGCCATTCACCTGGTGCCTAAGATGCATTGCTCCTGCAGGCTAGGAGGGAGGTGGGTTAGCATCCCAGAGCCTACAGGAGGCGGACGGCCCTCTGGCCTCAGGAACTGCCAGGATAAGGTTTTGTCATTCTTTCTGATGCCCAGGTATTTATGCTTGGGGTTACAGGGGACAAAGGGGTGAGCAGGAAGGAAGGGTTTTCCCCTCTTCATTTCCTTAAGTTGGAATTGCTGGTGTTAAGCAAGCATCTGAAAGCACAGCTGAGGTGGCTTAACAAGTTGGTTAATATCAGAGATTTGTCCTAAGAACAAATTCTGAGCTTTCCTAATTGGAATTTACCAGCATTTATAACCAGGGGTGCTTGTTTAAACAGGTAAAAAGTTGGAGGTGGAGGGTGGAGGGTGGAGGGTAATGAAAAATCTATATTTTGTTTTTTAAGAATAAACAAAAGTTATTAAGTACTATTATATGCTAGACATTGTTATTAGAATTTTATATGCATTAATGCATCTAGCCTCATGTGACCCCTATGAAGTAGGCAATATTATTTTCTTTGTTCTACATTTGAAGAAACTGAGGCTCAGAGAGGTTAAATAAGCTTCTCAACGTTGTAAACAAAAGGGTGAACTTCAACTTCAGAGGGGCTTCAGTTTCCTTCCTAAATGGTCTGTTGATTGTTTCTGAACCACATGTGTGTGCATGTATGCTTGTGTTTATGCATATGTGTGTATGTGTCTGCATGTGTGTGTGTGTGTGTGTGTGTCTGTGTGTGTGACATTTTTGGCAGGCATTTGCCTGCATAACTCCCGTCAAAATTTAACTGGCTTTCCCATCCTCAGGAGACCATTTGTCCTTTGACACTAGTGCTTCATTTATCACTTGCCATTTTTATCAGCCTGCAGTCCCTGGAAAGCTGTTTCTCTTGGAAGATGGATGTGGATAGTGCTTCTTAGGTAAAGAAAATATTCTGTTTCTACAGGCCTCACTGCTGAGTGTTTTCAGCAGACATGGATATGCTGTGATTTGAGGTCCTGCTCTGAGTATGCTTTGTAGACTGCTTTGACTTCTTGGCTCAAGGGCAGATTTAGTTTATATTACATGCATTAGAAAGCGGACTTCTTTCCACAAAGTGAAGTTAAAGGTGAAAAATAAAATCTAAATATCTGAGAAATAAACATATTTGTGCACATGAGTGTATATGAGCATACTTATTTCCTTTGTATACTTCATCACAGTATATTAAGTATTAGACTTGGATGTCACTTGGTAACAAGAAAACATCTTTTTTTAAAACAGATCAAAAAGTCATTTGTGTTTATAGCAAAACCTCATCAAGTCAGGGTACACCATGTCACATATCTTAGTTTGACTACAATTATAATTTGTAATATACGTGAAAAATTAGTTCCTTAAAATTAATAACAAGCAGGGCTTGGGGCTTGATTTACATAGACTATAACAAAGACTATGTTTCTGTGTTTCTTGGTATATAACATATGCAAATCGATATGTTAAGTATAATATGGAATTGCTTATTCATTAAATCTTCCAAACTTTCCATAGTTCACATTACTAGACATGAAATTACTTGAAAGAACTGACATTCAAGTTGTTTAAAATTTATTATAATCCAAAATGTTTCCTATTTCAGATCTTATCCCTACCTGTTCTGTGTCTCCATTAATAGCATTCATATACACACTTTGAAATGCTTATATTAGTTATTTTGCTCTTCACCTATCTGTCTTTCTCAATAAAAACTGAGATTAGTTTCAGTTATTCAAAAGGCCTAGCATAGTGCTTCCTGATGCTGTGAGACTCAGAGGGAACTGTGTCTTCATAGCTACTGGCATTTGCACAGGCTTTGCTATTCCTTCTGCCTGGGTATAACTTGATGCTTCTACTTTCTAAAGTAGATTTTATACAGTTAGTGTTAATTCTTTAAAAGTTTAGTAGCATTCTTCGTGGAAACAATCAGTGTCTGAAGATTACCTTTTGAGATGCTTTTAGTTACATTTAGTTGGATTTCCTTAATAGTTAAAAGGTTATTCAAATTGCACATTTCATAATGTGTAAGTTGTGGTAGTTTGTGCTTTTCAAGGAATTGTTCCATTTCAACTAAGTTGTCAAATTCATGTGTGTATACTTGTCCATTTTATTCCCCTATTATCATTTTGATATCTGCATGATCTATAGTAATATCTCCTGTTTCATTCTTGATATTGGTAATTTATGTTCTCTCTCGTTCTCTCTCTCTCTTTCTTTTAAGTCTTGCTAGAGGTTTGTCAGCTTTCTTAATCTTTTCAAAGAAAGAGATTTTTGTTACATTGATTGTTCTCTATTGTTTTTGTGCTTTTACTTTCACTAATTTCTATTCTTTTCTATTATTTTCCTTTCTTGGGTTACTTTGTGTTTATTTCTCTAGGTTCTTGAGGTAGACACTGAGATCATTGACTTGAACATTTTCCTCTTTTCTGACATAAGCATTAAGTACATAAATTTCCCTCCCAGCACTACTTCAGCCATGTCTCACAAATTTTTATATGTTGTGTTTTCATTTTTATTAGGCTCAATGTATATTTTGTTTCTTCTCAGACTTCCTCTTTGGCCCATGGAATATTTTAACGTGTATTGGTTAGTTTCCAACTGTTTGGGGATATCTTTCCATTTTTTATTTCTGGTTTGGTTCCATTGAGTACAGCAAACAAATTCTCTATATGATTCAATTATTATAAATGTATTGGCTTTATTTTCTGACCCAAGGTATGGTCTCTCATGATATGTCAACTAGACATATCTTGATTAATGGTGTTGCTGAGTTCTTCCATATTCTTTTGGTGGTTTTCTGTCTAGTTGTTTTATCAAGTACAGGAAGAAGGGAATTGAAGTCTCCAAATATAATGTGAGCTTGCTATTTCTCTATTCAGTCATATCAGGTTTTGCTTTACATATTATGAAGCCCTGTTGTTTGGTGTATATACATTTGGGATTGCTATATCTTCTTGGTTTCTTGACCCTTTAATTGTTATGCACTGTATCTCTCTGTCACTGTTAATTTTCTTTACTCTGAAGTCTAATTTATCAGATGTTAATATAGCTTTTCCTCCTCTCTTTTGATTAATGTTTGAATGATATATCTTTTCCATATCTTTTTCTTTCTACTTACCTATATCATCACATTTCAAATGAATTTCTTGTAGGCATAGTTGTATTCTCATATTCAATCCATTCTGCCAATCTTTGTCTTTTAAGTGATCTATTTAGATGATTTAATTTAATGTAATCGAATTGTTAGGGCTTAATTGTACCAATTTAGTTTTCTTTTCTGTTTAATCCCTGTTTTTCATTTCTCCGTCTTTTCTCCTGGCTTTCTGTGGGTTTCTTGGATTTTTAAAATTCCATTTTGATTTATTTCTGTGTTTTTTAATGTAACTCTTTCTATAGCTTTTTAAAAAAAATATCAATCTATTGGTGTCAATATATTCTAGTTTCAGTAAAGTTTAAAAACTTTATCTCCTTTTATATCCTAATCCTAACCTTGCTTAAAATATAATTGTCTTAAATATTTCTTCTCATACTTTTAGAAGCCACATCAAAAGGTGTTATCATTTTTGTTTCAACCATCAAGTGTACTTTGGAAAACTCAATAGTAGAAGGAAAATGTATTGTCTATATACATATTTTTACTCTTTCCATCATTAGTTCTTAATTCCTGATGTTCCAAGTTTCCTTCCTTTAGAATTTCCTTTCTGTTTAGAGAACTTCATTTCGCTGTTCTTCTAGGTTTCTCTTCTGGCAGCAAATTCTTTCTTTTTTCTTCATCTGAGATGTACTGTGTTCTCTTCATTTTGAAGGGTACTTTATGAATTAGGATTCTGGGTTGATAGTTTTTTCTTTCACCACTTAAAAAATATTGTGGGCTTTCTAATTTCTGAAGAGAACTTAACTTCATTCAAATTGTTTTTCCCCTAGAGAAAAGGTATTTTTTCTCTTGCTATTTTCAAGATTTTTTTGTTTGTCCTTATATTTTAGTAGTGTGACAAAAATGTTTTTTGGTATGGATTTCTTTGGGTATATCCTATTTGGAGTTTGCTCACCTTCTTGAACATTGGTTATGTCTTTTGCCAACTCTGGAGCTTTTAAGTCATTATTTCATTGCATAGCTTTTCAGACTCACTGTCATTCTCCTTTCTTTCAGGGACTCATGCCATTAATGTTAGATTTTTTTTTTCTATCTTTCTCTTTGAACTATTCAGACTAATTTCTGTTTTTCTATCATCCAATTCACCGATTTGTCCTCTGTCCTCTTCATATTGTTATCTAGTATATCTACTGAAGGTTTTTTCTTTTTTTAAATACAGTTATTGTATTTTCATTCCCCTAAAATACCTCTTTTGTTTTACTTTATATCTTCTATTTGCTAAGAATTTCTGTTCTGTCATTTGTTTCAAGTATGTATGTAATTGCTCATTAAATTGCATGTTTATGTTGGCAGCTTTAAAATCTTTGTCAGATTATTGTAACATCTCTGGCATCTTGGTGTTGGATGTCTGTTGATTGTCTTTTTATTTAACTCAGGTTGATATTTTCCTAATTCTTGGTAGAATGAGTAATTTTCAATTGAAATTTTGATATTTTGGGCATTATGTTATGAGAATTTGGATTTTAAATAAATGTTCTGTTTGAGCTGACTTCCTCTGACATTACTCCAGCAGAGGAAAGAGGCTTCTGCCTCATTCCTGCCAGGTGAGGGTAGAAGTCTAGGTTTCCCCTTGACTTTATTGACATCCACTAGAGGATGGGCTCCTTGCAACTGCTGGTTGGGAGTGAGAGTTCTGGCTCCCCACTAGGCCTCCACTGACATCACCCTGGCCAGAATGGTAAGGGAGCCTTGTTACTGCATACCATGTGGCCTACACTGATGCTGCATCAGGGATGGTGAAAATCCTAACTCTCCATTAGGCCTCCTTTGACACCACCCCAGCAGGGAGTGCAAGAGGCTCCTTGTTACCACTGGGTGGGACTGGATGTCTCTCTTCTGACACTGTAGGAAACAGTCTTCATCTTCCATTGGGGGTGCAATTCTCAATCCATTACTCAGCCTTTTGTGACACACCCTGGCAGGGCATTTGGGATAGCTCATTACAGCTTGGAAAGAATGGGGAGTAGGCTTCTCACTTAGCCTTTGCTAGTAGGTTGGAAGTGGTGCCACAGTTTTTCTCTTGTCTTTGGCTGGAGTAGAGCAGTCATTTTCTAAAAGTTTGTTTCTTTGTTTGTTTAATTGTGAGGCTTCCCTTTTTCTGGTCCTTTGGCTAGAGACAGTAGTAGGCTTTCCTTGGGGTTTTTATGGTTTGTGCCTGTTAACACTTCTGTGTTGCTGGGTTCTTCAGCTATGTGTCTGGGATATAAAAGGCAAAAAGAAAACCCAAGGAATTCATCACCATTTTTTCCTTGGGTCCTGAGTTCTCTAGCTGTTTGCCTTCTTCTCTCTACCTTTAAGAGTCTTCTTGTGTTTGAGCGATATATGCTGTCTATTGTTTTTATTTGTACTTAGCAAGAGGAAAGAAAAAAACATGTCTATTACATCTTTCTGGAAGCAGAAGTCCAGTGAGAAGCTGCTAGATTTTTATAGTTTTTATTTTATTTTAAATATTTTGTAAATATTTTACTTATGGCAAAATTTTTTTGACTATCAAAAAATTATTTTTTATTATGAAATACACATTTTTTAGAATTAGTTTCAGCTGTACAACACAGTGCAATAGTTATACTTTTTACCCCTCGAAGTGACAACTCCCCTCCCCCAATCTGCCGCCCCATTTCCCCCCAATATCATACATATCTATTACAAATCTCTTGACTCCACTCCTACACTATACTCCACTTCCCATGAC
>NW_017731693.1:362063-364021 GCF_001890085.2 Hipposideros armiger
ATTCACAACATTATCAATTACATTCCTCGAACTGTCCCCCATGTCCCCATGGCAACACTGCAGCTGTGTATTTATGCTGTCCTGCCACCTACCTCTCTCCCTCATCCCCACCCCCACAACCAACTGGACTTATGGCAAATTTTTAGAACTCCCTAGATTTTTGTAGTTTCATAAAAGAACATCTTTCTTTTCACACACTTATATTTCTTCTGTGTATATAATATTTATTATGTTATCATATACATATAAAATTATATATATTATTCTATATGTATTCTATATAATACAATATATCATATACATTATAATACATATAATATTTTAGTATATATACAATTATAACAATTATATATTATACACTATAATATGTAATATATTAATGCATTAAATAATTCTCTATTTAGTATATATTATATATGTTATTACATATATTTATGCTATTATATGTTATACATAGCAAACTAATATACCAACAAATAAGTTTTGAGCTCTTTCTTTGCTCAAGGCTCAGAGCTATGTGCCAGAGAACATAAGAAGCTGTATTAATTTGCCAAGGCTGCCATAACAAAGTACAACATGACTAGGTCACTTAAACAACAAACATTTATTTTCTCAAAGTTCTGGAGAATGGAAGTCTGAAATAAAGGTGTCAGCAGGGTTGGTTTCTTCCAAGGCCTCTCTCCTTGGCTTATAGATGGCTGTCTTCTTCTGTGTCTTCACATAGTATTCTGTCTTGTACGTGTGTGTCTGTATTCTAATCTTTTCGTATAAGGACAGCATTTATATTGTGTTAAGGCCCACCCTAATAACCTCATTTTACCTTAATTATCTCTTTAAAGACCCTATCTCCAAATGCACTCACCTTCTGAGATACTGGGAACTTCAACATATGAAATTTTAGGGGACCTAAATCAGCCCATAACAGAAACCTAAGGCATGATTACTGCTCTTGGTGAGCTTGCGATTCTCTGAGTGGGTGAAATAGGCTATGTCAACAGAGAAGAGCAATAGCAGTAGCCTTTCTGACTACTCCTGGATTCAGAAGAGGCAGCCAGGCATGGAGCTGCACACAGAGGCTCCCTAACAGAAGTAGATGTTATGCTGGGTATTCAAGGAAGATTAGATCCAACTTCAGGAAGGGACAACTTCTACGCTACAAAGGGCCTCTTACTCTTGCTTTGTTCCACCTCTTGCTTTAAACAAATAAAGAATTCTTATTTACACAATGGGGAACTGAGCCACAGGAATGTGTCTCCTTATGCACACTGATAGCTATAAATTTCCTAAACTCCATAGTTGCCCAACAACACTCACAAGGATATTTTGTAATTTTTTAAAATAATTGATTTTTTTACAGGTTTTTAAGGACATTGATTCTTGTATCTTAATGAAATAAAAATCAAATGATACATTTCAATAGACATTTTTGCTAAGAATTCACATGTCCTGGGAATATACTCTCTTTTTTTAATTATTTTTTTACATATGATATAACATGTAAATTAGATTTACCAATTGAATTTTTACCTCAAACACTCATGTAAACTAAGTCTCCAAGCATGAAATGATTTTTTTTCTCCCAACTCAAACAAATACACATTTTCTACTGGATTCAAACAGCCCAGTGAAGTCTCTGAGCAGCAGTTGGTAGGGAAAAAAATAACAGCATAAAAGCCTCCTTCCAGACATGTTTAGCAAGTGCTTTCTTATTTTAATCTTTCATTATGATTTATTGAACTATTCAAAGTTTGTCCCAGCGACCCGTCCCAACAACCCGAGCCTGTGGAGATAAATATCCTTGCTGACTCTTAGCTGCATTTGGCAATCTATTCATGGCTAATTTTTACTGCACCCCTTCGGAAATAAGAGCACTGTGTATTCTAGGGAAAAAAAACACTTCTTTCAAATACTCCATTTTCTGCAGCTGTGTGTGTGTGTGTGTGTGTGTGTGTGTGTGT